>NW_015386530.1:754218-909709 GCF_001527695.2 Protobothrops mucrosquamatus
GGGTGGATGGATGGATGGATGGATGGATGGACGGACAGACAGACAGATAGATACAATAGATAGAAATTTTGAGCCTGAGAAATTTTGACTTGGAAATTTAAACCTTGGTTGTTTAAAAAAATGGGCCTCATATTATGATGGAGTCTGAGTAGGGGGAAAAAACCCAGCCCCATACCCAAGATCCTGTAGTCAAAAAAACCCAAACCCTTCCGTCCCGGCTCTCTTTTGGATTACTTCTTCATGGTCACGTCGATGAAGATTCAAACCCAAAAAAGACAAGAGGTCCAGTTCCCACGGCTTCCGGTCTTGGTGTTGATGCCCCTCTTCCCCCATCCAATGACACGTGCATGTTCAAAGAAACCTAGGGGGCTGCTAGGAGAAAAGGCTTGGGACTTTCTTCCAGATTTTTACCACCACCACCCCCCCTTGTAACACCACTCTGTCTTAGCATGGAGCTCCCCATCCTGCCTCTCTCTGCTCATCTCCCGGACTTTTCTTCTCTTCCAGATCTGTCTCTGGCACATCTCTGTGCCCATGGGCCATGTGATCCAGCTGCAATTCTACAACTTCAGCCTTGAGTCCCACGAAGATTGCAATTTCGACTTTGTGGAGGTGTATGACAGTGCTGCCATGGGGACCAGCAACCTCATGGGTCGGTGAGTAAGTCATCTTGCACACTCACCCACCCCTCTGTGCTCCTTGTGGAATAATCCAGGTGGGCACACTCATTTTGGCTCCAGGTTCCTGGTTGCATTGACCTGCCTCACATTTCCAGAACTAAGTTCAACCTTCCTGCTCCCTGCAGGTTCTGCAACTCCAATATGCCTCCTGTGTTGACTTCATCCCATCACGTCATGACCGTCCTGTTCGTGGCTGATGAGGAGATTGGGGATGATGGGTTCTTTGCTATCTACCGGGCCCACAACCTGAGTGAAAGTAGGTAATGGGGGAATCCGTTGAGGCTAAAGGATGCAGCCAGTTATCTGCTCGCACCTTACCCCAAATAAGTAGGGTAGATCTGACCTGGAATTGGAAGTTAAGCAGGGTTAGTGATTGGACAGGTAAGCTGTCCTGGGAAATAAACCAAACGGAAACAAAAACAAAATGCAGAAAGAAGAGAAGAGGATATTTGTAGCTCAGGGTGGAACTGTGGGGTCCTTGGCGCTCTCTGAACGTGGTGGTTTTCTTGCAGACATTTCTTTACCCAACTATGTGACAGTAGTAGTATACTGATGATGTTCCCTAGTAGGGTAATGAAACATCTGCAAGAAAACCACCAAGCTCAGAGAGCACCAAGGACTCCACAGCCCTCCTCCTCCTCCTCCTCTCCCCACCACAAACCCCACTCCGTTCTAACCCTGATGACAAATCTTAGACAGCAACAAGGACCCTCCAGAAAGAACAGCCAACAACTTCTTCCTTGACTCAAAGACTCCCATACCTTCTAACTGCGTTTTTTAAAAATGTCCATGGCTGGATCTTTCCCTCTGTGCTGAGGGTTTTCCCATCAAGAGAGGGGACTCAGCCAAGGGACATAAATTATTCAGGTGACCCAGCCAAGCAGGGAAAGGTTGAACGTGATCCAAGTCTCATGAGGAGCATTGTGGTTGCTTGTTCACAAGCCCTGTTCTTTCTGAGATGGAACACAGTTCTGGTTTCTTGATTCCTGTAATTATTGTTCCATTTTCCCAGGCAAATTAAAAAGGCCTTCTGAGAAGGGAGAAACTCCTCCCCACCCACAAGATGAGTGGGGTTGTGTTTATATAAGCAGAAAGAGTATGTATCCATTACACAATTGAATAGAAAGACAGACAGACAAATCAGTGTTTCTCAACCTTGGCGACTGTTAAGATGTGTGAACTCCAATTGCCAGCCTTGTTCCCAGAGGAATTCTGGGAGTTGGGAATCCACCCCTCTTAAAGTGGCCAAGGTTGAGAAGCACTGCTGTTGATGGATGGATGCATGGATGCATGGATGCATGGATGGATGGATGAAGGGAGGGAGGGAGGGAGAGAGGGAGGGAGGGATGAGTGGGTGGATGGAGGGATTGGTGAATGAGTAGATGGGTGGGTGGGTGGGTAGATGGAAGGGTGGATAGATAATGGTGCAAATTCTTGATACAGATGTTGCCCAATCTCAAAAGCAAAAAAAGTCATCTCCAATTCTCAGCAGGCATATGAATTGATATCAGCATGTTATCTACCTTGCTTAAACAAAGGTCATCACCCCACCATCCCTTCAGCCAATATAAAGGCTCTATGATAAATTACCAAAGGGGTAGCTGAACAACACAATAAAATGGTACAAATCACTAACAAGGGCATAGCCTAAATTGGTATCTTCCCTGGTATTCTCTTGAAGGCGTGATGCACTTCCTTCCATTCCTTTCTCCTTTTTTTAAGCAATGCATAAGTGGATAGTGTTGGCCAAAAAGTCACAGCAGAAGTGTTAAAGGTGCCTGCCATGTAGGCAGATGATCTAATCGGACAAAATGTTCATCCTTCTGTAAACTGTGGCCTAGAATGCGGCTTTGAAAGATACAAACATTAATTTTTAACTTTCGTGCATGGCTGCTAGACTTGCAGGCCAGGTTCTCAACAGTTAATAAATCACTGCTGCAGGCAGCCACCTCTGCAGGACCTCAGCTGAGATTAAGGAGGCGGCAGTCTGGCATCAATGAATCCATGACTTCAAATTGATGAATCTAAGTGGAGAACAAACACTTGTGAAGGGTTTCCTGGCCGTGCTGGGGCCAACAGGTTATGCTAAGGCCGAGCTTTGTGCCTGTCCTATTTGCAGTGCATTTTTCCAGATGCTCTGGGTTTTTTTTTCAACTGAAGAATTGAGGTGGCTATTTTCAAGCAAGGCACAAAAATAATCTGGATTTGTTCTGGGAATCTCTGGCTTCAAAGAGAAAGGCCAGAAAGGCAATGTGGGCAGACATCTTCACCATCTTAAGCAATGCTCCTCAACCTTGGCGGCTTAAAGATGGGTGGACTTCAACTCCCAGGATTCCCCAGCCAGCCTTGAATTCTGGGAGTTGAAGTCCACCCATCTTCAAGCTGCCAAGGTTGAGAAATACTGATCTTAAAAGTCCAGGGAATTCTTTTCTCTAAATTCTTCTCTCTTTTTACCTGCCCATCCATCATCCTGTGCAAGAAACATGTGGACCTCTAGAATTTGTCTGTGGAAATGGCGAGTGTGTGGCCCAGGATTTCGTTTGTGACAGCTGGAGGAACTGTCCAGATGGAAGTGACGAAGTCAACTGTACCAGCATTTCTTCCACATCAGTGGGTGAGTAATGTCCTCTTACGTGGACCAAGCTGTCTTCATTGGCCAATTTGCAGAACTATGCATTGCAATGTCTGCAGTTCAGGCCTCACCTGTGACCTCAACCCAACATCCTAGGTGGGTCAACTACACTCTCTCTCCCACCCAGCCCACCATCCTCCTTTTTCTCCTGGCCTTCAGCTGGCTGGTCCCAAGATGTTGAGCAGAACCTAAAAACCAACAGGAGATCCAATGTGTGAATTCTGGAGAACCTGGCTCCATTTTTCACAAATGTTCATTTTCAATGCAGTTAGTCCCCTTCCCCCAAAAGCAGAGGGCAACTTAACTCTGTACAATTGTATTTTGGTTACTCTCTGAGATGTTGTCTTCTCTCCCACCACTAGCAGAGGCCTCCTGTGAACCCATCAAGATAGAAATGTGCCAAGGTCTCAGCTACAATTCCACCTCCTTCCCCAACATCTGGCTGATGATCCCCCATCAGCAGAGTGCTGAGGCACTGCTTCAAGACTACATGGTGAGGCCAAGGGCAGACTTGGGCTGGCAGGAAGGTTGAGAGAGGGGGAAAGGGGTTCACCCTTGGGGAGAGACTCGCGATCTCCAGAGTGGGTGTCACATGGAGAGCAAATTCCAAACTTTCATCCCTATCAACACATGGACAATTTAAGTTGGGCTCAGTGGATGACTTCTAGGAAATCTAACAAAGGACTCTCTTCATTAGTGAATTGTGTGATTGTGTTGGTCCCTCAAGAGGGTGGTCCAGCTGGTGCTGTGCATAGAAGCTCAGACCCACAACAAAGGAATTCCTAAATTCCAGCCCCTGACAGAGCTCACCCTCCTCATTTTCAGGTGCTGCGGGACCTCAGGTGCTACCCTCACCTGCGCTTGCTGATCTGCAGCCTCTTCGTCCCGAAGTGCATCCCAGAAGGGGGCACCTTGCAGCCCTGTCGCTCTGTGTGTCTGGGGGCAGAGGAGCACTGCCGGAAGCCCCTGGCCCGCTTGGACATCCTCTGGCCCTTGAACTGCAACATCCTGCCTGACTCCACCAACCCTCTGGAGTGCTTCTTGCCTTGAGGGCCCCCACCCACCCACCCAGTGCCCAGCCCAGAAGGAGGGAGGAAGGCCTGTTGGAGGCAGCCAGGAGACGTCCCAGTCCAGGAGACCTTTTGATCTGTTCATCTCGCAGCAAACCATTATGGGTTTGCTCCCCAAAGTATCTCCAGGGAATCGCTCCTGAAGTCCTCTGCATTGACTCTCCTTCTTGACTCCACTTCTGCCTCTATCAAATGATAGATTGAAGTGGATCCAGGATCTCTCTGTCCGAGAATCCTAGATCATGAAGTTGGAAGGGATCTAACTTCCACTAAGTCATCTCTGACAGATAACCCTCCGACTTCCCGACAGTTCACGGGCCAGCCTTTTCCATTAGCCGATGGCTGTGCAGTCGGACAATCTCTCTCAACTCCCACTGATTTTGCAGGAATATCTGTGATGTGTTATTGGCAAAACCGAAAATCTTCTGGGAGGTTTTTCACCTTCCCAGCCTCGCGTGAAGTATGATGCCCAACGACGGACTGACCCTGCTTAGCTCTTTTCAAGATCGGCCCACAGCAGCCAGGCAGTCTCCCTCTGAAGAGGCTTCCACTTCAATTATGCTTTATAAACTCATTTAAAATTAATAATAATAACAATAATAAAGTAATTATAACATCATAGAAGCTGCGACATTTTCTGGCATCATGAAAGCGGATCCTTTTAAAAACTGGGTTGTGATTTCACACATATTTCAATTTCAGGTCTCTCTCTTAAGCCTCTCTGAACCAAAAGCGTTTCCAAATTTTCTTTTGAGAAAAGGGGAATCTGACTTCACCTACGCAGTCTCTCTCTGCAGGACTGAACTCAGAGAAGCCAAATTTGCCTCCTTTTGAATTTTTTTTTCTGTTTCTTGTGTCGAGCAAGGGGTCAGAAAACTGGGGGGGGGACCTGGACTCCTTTCTGGTCAACAGCTTGAACTGCCTTGCCCATCTGATGTCTCTCCACTGACCTCAGTAGAAGAATGCACCCATCTGGGAAACACACAGAGACACACACTCAACAGCAGGGAGGAGTTTCATGGAGACAGCTGGCAACAGCAGCGTCTGCAATGGTTAGGGAGTGACCTCATCCAGATGTTGCTATCACAGCTGAAAAACACCCAGAACGTCTCTTGATTGCCATATGCAGCAATAAAAAAATACAACCAAGCAGTCCCGGCTGCTGATAGTGGAACAGGCACGTGTGATATATGTGGCACACACATGACACCGAGTGACCTATGTGTCAGCCAGCAAGGGGCATGGATTTTATTTCTTGGCTTAAGGGGAGAAAAGGTCCAGACCTCCCTCATTCAGGGCAAGGTCAAATGAATGACTTCCAGGTGTCCTGCAAGAGTATGGGAGCAGCATCCAAGCAGCACATTACGGGCTAACCGAGCTATGAAGCCTGACCAGGTCCAGTGTTCGTGGCCTGCCAGTTGCCTGAACGGGAAGGAGGGGCTGACAGGATCCCCTGTCCTCTGCAACATTTCATGTCAATGCCACCATTTCAGTTCCTCCAAGGCTGAACGTCAGATATTGATGATTGGCAGACAAAGGGGGGCATGGGAAAAAATGGAGGGGGCAGCTATGCTGCAGAAGCACCCAGTTTTGGCTGCCACATTACAAAAAGATGTTGAGACTTTGGAAAAAGTGCAAAGAAGAGAAACTGAGATGATCCAAGGCCTGGAGACTATATGAAGAATGGCTGCAGGACTTGGGTTTGGCTAGTTTAGAGAAAAGAAGGACTAGAGGTGACAGGATAGCAGTCTTTCAGTATTTGAGGGGCTGCCACAAAGAAGAGGGGGTCAATTTATTTTCCAAAGTACCTGAAGGCAGGACAAGAAACAATGGATGGAAACTTATCAAGGAGAGAAGCAACCTGGAATTAAGGAGAAACTTTCTAACAGTGAGGACAATCAACAGCTTGCCTTCAGAAATTGTGGGTGCTTCATCACTGGAGAGTTTTAGGAAGAGACCGGACAGTGATGTCTGAAATAGTAAGGGTCTCCTACTCAAGCAGGGGGCTGGACTAGGAGACCTCCAAGATCCCTTCCAACTCTATTCTGATTGATTGATCTTAACTCATTGATTGAAAGCAGGTATGCATGCACTTACGCACATTTACACACCCAAGGCAAAAATCTCTCTTGACAACCTACATTCAGCAGTTTCCAAGGCTTCATTCCTTGCTTCTGTTCAGCGGGAGGATGTTCGGTGCTAGACTCCCTGCTTGCAGACAGAAATCTGTGTGTGTTTATGCTGGGACCCCACCCTGCTTGGACTCACAGCCAGGAAAAGCTTCCCGTTATTTTTCTATGCACATTGAGAAGCTTCTTGTGTTCGCTCCGTAAGCAAAAGGCCCTCTTCCCATGCTCGGTGGTGGTGGTCTCGCAGCTGATGCCCAGAAAAGCAGACACCGTTCTGTGTAAACTCCGGCACACCTCAGCTGTGTGCGCACGCTACAACAGGGTTGTGTTGTTTATGGCTGAGCTTGTGGTTAAAATCCTGCTGTGATTGTAGCACGTTCTATGACCAGGGCATGACACAAAACATGAAGACGGTTGATTTAGGGCAATGCATGGGATAGGAAACTGTGCCACTGTGTTTTCTCAACAAGGGACACAATATTAGGTAACTCCAGCCCTTCGTGGGGTCTCCGCAGGGGTAATAACCCATCACAAACAGGACAAAGTTGATTTGGAAGGGCAAGCACCCCTAAGGGACCCCGTGTTTCACCCCTTTCCTTGACATCCTCAACCCTGTATTTCAATGTTTCTCAACCTTGGCCACTTTAAGACCTGTGGACTTCAACTCAAACTTCAAAGCTGGCTGGGGAATTCTGGGAGTTGAAGTCCACAGGTCTTAAAGTGACCGTAGTTGAGAAACACAGATTTTCATTGAGGGTTTCCCTTTGTCCATGACTTTTTCCCATATCCTTGACCCCCTCCCCCCTTACTCCTTTCTCTTCTCCTTCTGACCTATCCCAGGGACATCCAGCTGGGATGCCTATTCACCCCCCCACACACACACACAAACACACACACCCGCCCAGTGTCCCGGCTGCGCCGCTCAAACCCCCGTCCATCCCTTCCTTGGCAATGTAGCTTTTGGCAAAGTCTCCCGTTTCCTTTGCAAGTTTGGGAGGAGAGACCAAGAGAGGAGGAGGAGGAGGAGGGGGGGAGCTGGGGGTGGGGGGAAGGCCGGCCGGCGGAGCTCACTAGAGGCCCTCAAGCAGCCAGCTGGCCGGTCGGAGAGTCCATTCCTCCCGGGGAGAAGCAAGGAGACAAAAGCCCCAAAGGGAAACCAGGTAAGGGGGAATCTGTCCCCAAATCTGTGCATGTACAAAGGAGACCCCCCCACACACTGCTGGGGCTGGAGGTCCCTTTTCCTCCCCATCCTGCCTCTTGGGGGGCTGCAGGAGGCCACCTTTCCCAGTTTGGGGTTTTCTGGAGGTATGGACTGCAGAGCCCATCATTCCCAGCTAGGCTGATCAGAAAAGATGGGAGCACAAGGCTGGTTTGGATTTTGCTGAGGCTACCTTGCTTTGGATAAGAGGGTCTTCTGACAGGGGTGGGCAGGGGTCCCGGTCTTGTACACTCCCCCCCCCCGAAAAAGGAGAAAGTTTGCTGATTGGTTTGCTGATCACACAGCATCTCGGAGGGGGATTAAGCAAGGAAAGTAAGTGCAGGAGAAAAGGGGCTTCTGGCGTTTGCTTTGTCCTTAAGTATGACTCCCTCAGGACCCTCTTCTCCCCCCCCCCAATATAAGAGATTCAGATCTTACCCATTCTGACCTTTCTTTCATCGGTTCCTTTATCTGCAGAACTTAAGGGCACCTGCTTGATTTTCCCCCAATTTTTTTTAGCATCCTCACCTCCCTGCCAGGTAGGACCTGGGGCAAGAGAGACTTAATTAGACAGACCAAGAATGGTTGAAAGAAAACCACAGGCTTTCTTTTTCTTTTTTTCTTTCTTTCTTTCTTTCTTCTTTTTCTTCCTTTTCCCTCCCTCCCTCCCTCTCTCTCCCTTTCTCCTTCTTTCCTTCCTCCCTCCCTCCTCTTCCTTTCTTCCTCCTTCCCTCTCTCTCTCTCTCTCTCTCTCAGTTGATTTGATTTGAATGCCATCACAGTGTGTCGTTTCTCCCCCCCCCCCCCCCGAATCTTCCTCAGCTGCTATCGGGAAACAGAGCCGGCTCTTCCCAGCCAGCTCCTCGCTTCTTGTGCCTTGAAACTCAGCACAGGAAATGCAGAAACATCCGAAGCGCCAGGCGATGCCAAAGCTCGCAAGGAGGACATCACGTGTAGTTGGGGGGCGAAGGGGGGGAAAAGAATATGCCAGGGAGCCCTGATTGGCTGGAAGGCATTTTGGGAAAGGGGGGGTTGTGTGTCAAGGAGTCCTCATTGGTTTCCTCTTCCTCTCCCATCAAACTTTTTGTAAATTTCAATGTTTGGGTTAATTTATGCCAGGAGAGGCACTGGTGGAAATCTGACCTGCCAGGAAAGCCTTTAAACTCCAATCTGGAGGAGGCGGAGATGCTCTCCTGTCCTTTTAAAGGAAAAGGCACTCTGCGTGTGTTTAGTGGAACCCTGCTTTTCCTGATGAATTAATCAAAAACTCTCAAACACTGCCTGGTAGACAATTGATTTTTTTAAAAACAGAAATCAATGCATTCAGACATGCAGAAACAGTGCTATTGTGCCCCCCCACACACACACACACTCACTCGCACTCACTTTCACACACACAAACTTGTAACACATGCACACAAACAAAACATACACAGGACACAAACCTGGCACCTGGATGTTAAACAATGACACCCCCCCCCCTCTCCTTCTTCCACTTTCCAATAACAGCAGCCAGGGCTAATCCTAAGATTAGGCCTTTGATGCAAATATGACACCCCCAGACACACCGGGGTTGCTCTAAATCAGGCTTTTTCAACCAGTGGTACGGGTACCACCTGTGGTACATTGGCACCTGGCAGGTGGTACGCGACCATCCTAGAAAAGTAGCAGGGGAGGGGAATGAGCTGAACCGGTGGCAGTACCGCACAAGCCTGAGCGAGAGATGGCTGGAGCTGCAGGGCTGTCAGGGCTCAGCAGAAGCGCCAGGATCAGCGCTTTGGGGCTGTCAGGGCTCAGTGGAAGCGCCAGGATCAGCGCCAGGATCCAGCTGGAGCCCGGCGCTGATCCTGGCGCTTCTGCTGAGCCCAGAAGAAGTGCCAATCAGCTGGAATGTTGCAGCATCTCCAGGGTCTTGTGATTTATATTCAGATGCTTGGCAATTGATTCATATTTATGACGGTCACAGTATCCCAGGGTCATGTGAAGTGACCAAAACCTGCTGCAACCACCCAGCAGACGGGGGGAATAACCCCCCCCACCCCACCCCCGCTGCCAATCCTCAACAGAAATGCTCACAACAATGAAAATCTCGGACAGGAGGAAGAGCGCCACTGGGCGGGCAGGCAGGTGTCTTTCCCGGCTGTGGCTTGGGGGGCACTTTTTTCAGTGCCATTTTAACAGTCACTAAGTGAACTGTTGGAAGTCGAGAACTACCTGTACTTCATCACTTTTTTCCTTTTTTTTTGGTCATCAAGCTTTTGACACCTTGCTAGGCGACTGGTGGTACTCGGATATTGCCATATCCTAAAAGTGGTACAATGGGTGAAAAGGTTGAAAAGCCCTGATCTAAATGACCTTTACGGTCTCCAACTTTGTGATTCTTCTGATTCTTCAGGCCTCAGGAACATGGAGCAGATGCTCTCCCGCTTTCTTTTCTTCCTCGCCCTGGCCAAGGAGGCGGCTCACTTGGAAGACAACAAGATCCCCAGCTTGTGTGCAGGGCAGCCGGGTCTCCCTGGGACCCCTGGAACTCACGGCCACCAGGGTTTGCCCGGCCGGGACGGTCGTGATGGACGAGATGGGGCTGCAGGCCTGCAGGGAGAGAAGGGCGAAATTGGCCATCCAGGTAAGAAAAGGGATGGAAAATCAGTTGGCTTTTCTGCTGGGATCAAATCGTTTAAGGATTGTGGGGCAGGCTGGGTTGCATAAATTTATAAATTTGTTTTTTTCCAAATCGGGCTGTTGTCTCAGCAATGCCCAGTGCTGGGGACCCCCAATTTAAGGGTAGAAATCAGTGAGAAAAGATGTTATTCATAAGCCCAGCATCTCCTGAGGGAATGCCTCTGCACCCAAGGGCTGGGGGGAAAAAATAAGAACAAAAATGTAATGACAGGTTTCCAATATAGGAAAGAGGTTTCAAATGAACACGGGACATGCATCAAATCTACATGCATAGATCCAGAAAAAAAGACGTTAAGTGTCTCCCAGGCAAAGGAAGGGAAAACAAATGCAGGAGAAGGACAAATGCAAATCATTTTTGAAAAAAACAATAGTGTGTAACAGGTAGATAATTGCATTGGCAAACACCACTAGGTGGAGAGGGGTCTATGCATCAGGATGGGGAGGGGGTGAATGCACAACTGAAGAACACCCCCCCCCCTTTTTTATAAAGAGGTGAGGCTTCAGAGAGTGGACTTGACTTTTTTGACCCCTGTGGATGAACCTCATTTGGATATTACAGACTCAGGTTAAATATGTGCTGCAATTGTTATTCCACCTTCATAGTCCTTCTTTCCTCTCTCCCTCCCTTCCTTCCTCTCATTTCCCTCCCTCCTTCTTTCCTTCCTTCCTTCCTCTCATTCCCATCTCCTTCCTTCCCCTCATTTCCATCTCTTCCCTCCCTCCCTTCCTTCTTTCCTTCCTCTCATTCCCATCTCCTTCCTTCCTCTCATTCCCATTTCCTTCCTTCCTCTCATTCCCATTTCCTTCCTTCCTTCCTTCCTTCTTTCCTTCCTTCTTCTCATTCCCATTTCCTTCCTTCATTCATTCCCATCTCCTTCCTTCCTTTCCCTCATTTCCATCTCCTCCCTCCCTTCCTTCCTTCTTTCCTTCCTTCCTTCCCTTCCTTCTTTCCTTCCTTCCTTTTCATTCCCATTTCCTTCCTTCCTTTCCTTCCTTCCTCTCCTTCCTTCCTTCCTTCCTTCTCCTATGTTTAATCCAACCTCTCAAGAGCCACGCACTCCTGCTCCGTCTTCCATTCTTGCTCTCACCTTCACTCTGCTTTTACTTTTTCTCCCAAAAGGACTGACAGGCCCCCGAGGGGAGCCAGGCAGCCCTGGCACCAACGGGCTCCTGGGAGAGAAGGGGGCCCAGGGGGAGTGTGCAGTTGCGCCCCGTTCGGCCTTCAGCGCCAAGCGCTCTGAGTCCCGCAGCCCCCCTCTGCCCGACGAGCCCATCGTCTTTGACATCGTCCTGATTAATGAGCAAGGCCACTACAATAGCAACACTGGCAAGTTCCTCTGCGAAATCCCGGGGCTCTACTACTTCGCCGTGCACGCCACCGTCTACCGGATGAGCCTTCAGTTCGACATCATGAAGAACGGCAAGTCGGTCGCTTCCTTCTTCCAGTTTTACGGCAACTGGCCCAAGCCGACATCCCTGTCCGGAGGCAGCCTGGTGCGTCTGGAGCCGGAGGATGAGGTCTGGGTGCAGGTGGCGGTGGGCGAGTACACCGGCTTCTACTCCAGTGTGAAAACTGACAGCATCTTCACAGGGTTCCTCGTGTACTCCTACTGGCAAAACTCCCCCGTCTTTGCTTGAGAGGCAGCCCAGGAAAAGCTGGCAACCTGACGTCTCACATCATGCCCTGGTTTGCATCAACAGCCCCGGGTCCCTTCCTGGCCTGCGGGTGCAACACCCTTTAGCTGACCCCATTGAGACCAGGAGATTCGGGGGGGACAGGTTTCCGTTAATTCCGGGTGGCCTGGGGCACCGCAGAGAAGCCAGTACTTTTCTCCAGCATCACCTTGATACAGATAGTCCTTGACTTACCACCAGTGGTGGGATTCAGCCAGTTTGCATCAGTTCGGTAGAACTGGTAGTTAAATTTTGCTGCATTCGGAGAACCGGCTGGTTTCCAGAAGTCCAGTCTAGGCCTCGGAGGCCTGAAGGAGGCCTCCCAGGCCTAGAATGATCCACCAGAAGTGCATGGATGCCACTTCTGGAAATCCGTTCTAGACCTGGGAAGGCCAGGCCTGCATCGAATAAGAGAACCGGTTGTTCAGGTATTTGAATTCCACCACTGCTTACCACCAACATTTCCATTGCTAAGCAAAGCGGTTGTGAAGTGGCTCCATTTTACAGCCATTTGTGTCACCATTGTTTAGTAATCACTGCAGGCCTAAATGGTTCATGCAAATCGGGCTTCTCCCATTTTACTTTGTTAGAAACTGGCTAGGAAGGTGATCGGATGTCCCTGGGATGCTGTGACTGTTGCAAATACATGCCAGTTGAAAATCACTTTCTTTGGTGCCGTTGTAACCGTTGCTACACAAATGGTTGTAAGTCGAGGGCTCTCTTGTAAAGGAAGGGAGCTCCATCCCACCTCTTTCTTCCCTGACCTCAGAAGTCCTCCAAAGGGTGGAGCTGATACTTTCAGCCCATTCTTCGGCTTTCTCCATTAAAAGCAAAAGAGGTTTAATTTCCAATCCCTCTTTGGCCAGGAGGCCCCTTCCTGATTTCAGAGGTTTTATGGGGAGGAGTGCAGGAACTGAAATCCTCATGACAATTATGGAAATCATGGCGCCCGAACAGTGCTGGGCCATCTGAACTCCAGGGGCACAAATGGCCTTCTTAAAAAAGATTCGGGTTGTGGCCTTCTCAAAAGGTGACCGGGAGAAAAATTATAGAAGATGTGAAATAGGTGATGATGATAATGATGTGTTTATCCATTCAGTTGTGTCCAACTCTTGGTAATTTGATGGGCCAAGATTCTCCACATCTTCTGATCTGGTATTAAGTATACTGAATTATATTGTATTTCCATTTAATTGAAAACATCCATGTGAAATGAAAAAGCCAGCCAAAAGATTCTTTTTGTCTTGGCTCTCCACACGTGTTTTGGAATGTAGCCTCCAGAATGTGATTCAAAGAATTTGGCTGCTGGTCTTGACCAAGGTGCAGCCCTGCTTTAAATCAAAGCTGCATTCATAAAAGACAACCAAGCTTATATGGCACACAAGCCTTCGCTGGGTTCTGCCTATCTGTGCCTCTCTAAGTCTATTGGGCCAACTCAGTCTGGCTAGTTCACAGTTCCATGTTTTGCACCACCCCCAAAAGGGATGAATTCCCTACTCACATCAGCCGCTGGGGAGGAGTGGGCCTGTTCCCACCCTCTTCTCTCTCTGGGGTCTTGCAAGGATGAGAGTTGACCATTTTCCCCTCCCTCCAAGATGAAATAAGAGAAACTTATTTCAACCCTCCCCAAAGAGAGAAAGGTTAGCAAGCTCCCGCAGTCACTCTTGGTACCCAGAAGATGAACTGGCCATCATTATCTTGGGTTGGTCTGCATCTTCTGATAGCTACAAAATAAGGGCTGGTTCAGATATTAAGTCAAAGTTTGCTTCAACTACCCTTCTCCAGAATATATGCTGGCTAGGGAATTCTGGGAATTGAAGTCCCCTTGTATTAAAGTTGCCAAGGTTGAGAAACACTTGAGTGGCTATCAAATTGACTAGCCATCCCATAAGCATCCAATGCAAGCCAATACAATATGAAATCACAGGCTTCGTGATGCCATCATCCTAACATTATGCAATCTGTAACTTCATGATGTCCCTTGTCTTCTCCTGTGAAAACCCAGCCTTTAGCAGCAGCCCTTGCAGAGGGTCTATCCTCGCAGTGGGTCTATCCTCGAAGTGGTCAAGTTGCAAGAGAACTTTGAAGAAAATGTGGTATATTCTAGCCTAATTTGAAGAAATTGCTCAGAAGGGGGCCCCTGCCCCCATGAGTTGAGGTTTGCTGTAACAGAGCATGGAGGGTTCCATCCACTAGGGGGCACCCTGAGCTCAGAGTTGCATTTGATGGCCAAGTTTAACTTCATAATTAACCTGGTTTGTAAGTTTTGTACTCTACATTTTTGTTTCTATGAAGAGATTTGGTCCATTTGGTTACATTTTCTCCATGCAATAAATGTTTCTGTGCATATCTTTCCCCTCTCTATCATTCTCCACTCGTCCCACATCTCAAATTTCTTAAAATATAAAGATTTGGAGTACTTTTAACTGTCCGAACGAAGAGGGGAGCAAGTGACGGCAACTGGGTGCAACCTTTTGGCAGCTGGAGCGCAAAGGCCGTTCAATGAATTGGGTGATGTAGCAAAGTGAGTTGAACCCCAGCTTTAAAACAAAAATGGGGACCCAGAAAAACCACATAAAATCCAAGCCATACACTTCATCGAGTCAATAGCTCCCTTTGTACCGTCCGTAACGCTCAGTTGGTGTTCACCTTGTCTAATCTCGGTTACTTCTGCACGTGTGATTTATAGGCTGTGCAAAATTGGCCTCTTGGGCTGTTTTATGGTTCAAGATTTTGTACAAGTGCAGAAAGCGAGTGATTCAATCGCCCTCTGAAGGGCGTGTTGGAAAAACAGCATCATCAAAGTCTCCGGCATTTTGCATGGCTGATGGTTGAGCAGTTTTGGTATGAAAATGAATTATTTCTGGGTGATGAAGCATTCTGGCTCTCTGGCCGGGCATGGAGCAGAGCAAGTGGACTCTGAGGGTGGAGCTTAAAGTAGATTGGGGTGGGGCCAAGGATGGCAACCAATGAAATCGCTCAACTCCAGAGATGTGGAGCCAGAGGTTCAGAAAGGGTCTAAGCGATGGTCTGCAACTGTTTCTGCTCAGTATACTACATTTCACATCACTGGAAATTCTAGGGGATTGGTGGGGATTTAACCAGCTGCAAAGAACATTTCTAAAAGGCTAAACAAGAGTCCTAGAGTGGAATTTGTCAACCTTAGCATCTTTAAGACGTGTGGTCTTCGACTCCCAGAATTCCCCAGCCAATATAGCTGGCTGGGAATTCTGGGAGTCGAAATCCACACGTCTTAAAATTGCTAAGGTTGAGAAGCATTGGTCTATAGCCAAAGGTTTAGCAGCTCTGGACCGCACAAGGAATGTTTGCAGTCTTCACAAGTTTGCAGAATGTTTGCAGTCTCTATACCTTTTCAGGGAACAATGCTGGGAACAATCCCTGTTCAGACTTTCCTCTGAAATTCTAGGATCAGCCTTCTTTTCCTGTCCGGACTAAGATTTTCCAGTGTGAGAACTTCAGTAATGCCAAAGTGGGAGGGGGGAGAGTGACAGAGAAAGGTCCTTTATTTTTAGCATGCGCTTTGCCTTCTTACCAAAAATAGATCTCCTCCGGGCTACTTTTCTAAATCCTTCTGGAGCTTTCCCAGATGTTTGCTGAAGTTTCCCAGTGTTGGCTCAAGGGATGGAGTCTTCAAACTTGAGGGCCACATCTGGAGGTTTCCAGGGGGCTGGGAGGGGAACCTCACCACTCCCACCAATGTCTAGTACCAAGTTAGTGTGTCGTATGGCCAAGCCAAGCTGTCCCATTCATTTTCAAGGCAGGTTGCTGCAACTCCCAGTGGTGGGTTCATTTCACTCTGGACCTCCAGGAAGCTGGCTGAGCTGACACACCTACAGCAGGGTTCCAGAAGCTGGGAGATGGTGGCATTCTGGGTCCATCTGGGTCTACACACCTACAGCAGGGTTCCAGAAGCTGGGAGATGGTGGCATTCTGGGTCCATCTGGGTCTACACACCTACAGCAGGGTTCCAGAAGCTGGGAGATGGTGGCATTCTGGGTCCATCTGGGTCTACACACCTACAGCAGGGTTCCAGAAGCTGGGAGATGGTGGCATTCTGGGTCCATCTGGGTCTATCTGAGTATGTCTAATCAAAGGAAGAGAAGGTCTAAGAGTGACATGATAGCAGTGTTCCAATATTTGAAGGACTGCCCAAAGAAGAGGGGGTCAACTTATTTTCCAAAGCACTCTTCTGAAGGCAAGACAAGAAACAATGGATGTAAAATATCAAGGAGAGATCCAAGCTAGAAAGGAGACATTTCCTGACAGAGAGAACAATTAATCAATGGAACAACCTGCCTCCAGAAGCTGTGGGTGCTCCAACACTGGAAGTTTTTAAGAAGAGACTGGACAGCCATTTGCCTGGAATGGTAGAGGGTTTCCTGCTTGAGCAGGGGGTTGGACTGGAAGACCTTCAAGGTCCCAACTCTGTTTCTATTTGGTATTCTGGTTTAGCAGGAATGATCTCCTTGTTGAAGAAAAGCACCCCTCGGGGTCAATGCTGACGAAAGGCCTCTATCCCAAATGACATAGGAGTTGCGTAGCTGAGCCAAGAGCTTTTTCAGCATTGCAACAAAGGAAGGCTATGTCTTGTGTCTTGGAGCTTTGCAGAGCCCATCTCACATCTCACTATAAGCATATACACGCACACACACAATAACCACCCCATTTAATTCTCCACAACATCTCCCCCCTCCATTCCAAACACCCTTTCCTTGGCCGACCATATCAAGAACAGAAGCAACCAGGATCTAAAACCTGTAACACATGGAACCATACTGAAAATCCTGCCAATCACAATCAATAACCCTCAAGCTGTAGAACGGCCTGCAAAGCAGATTAGAAGAAGCCAAATTGATATGAACAGTTCTGTTTGGGGCCAGGAAGATCTGACCTGTTCTCCAATTCTTGGAGGGTTTGAATTTTTTTGTGTACAGTCAAAGACAAGGGTCTGTATTTCCAACACCTGAAAAAGTTGATGGCTTCAATACACACATGAAGTCTGCTGGTTTGGCTTTGCAAAACAAAAACAACAATTATCTCTTTGCTGCAAGCCTTGTGGTTCAGTTGCTTTCTCCTGAGGAAAGCCTTATTAGCTTATTCCCTTGCTCTGAGCTTGGAGGGATCCCCCCTCATTTAGAGATTAGAGGATAAGATGCCCCAAAGCAGGAAAGGGTTCAGCTTGGCATCTGCTGCTTGAATTGCTAACAGACCAATGGAGCTGCAAGCACCTCCTTCCTCATTAAAGTAGCCACCTGCTCTTGTCTCTGTCATCCTCCCTCAATGGCTGGGTCTCTGATTTTGCCAAACAAAGAGAGCAGGTTTGGGGTGGGGAGAAAAGAATTACTTAGGGGGATAAATTAGGTGGGTACACAGGGAGACAAATGGAACAAGACCCCCAGCTCAGCTCTCTATTAAATGGGACTCTTACTTTTGGGGGGGGAAGAAGCAAAGGCATGGAATTCAACTTTGGAACAGAACTTTGGGCGAAATGTGCGATTCTCCATCTCCGCCATCAGGGATGTCCTGCAGGGATGGGGGACAAAACATCAAGATGGCCACAATCATGTGATCTGAGTCCTCTCCCTTTCATTACATTAAAATTGGGGCAAAGTTAGTTCCCGGTAGATAGGAAGCCAACTGACTGTCCCTTCCGAAAGCCTCCTTGGAAGTTCTCAAGAACATTTTGAGAGCCCTGGCTACAAGATGGTAAAAGTGGATTTGATACATTTATTATTACTCCTATAGTGTTACCCAGTGCTTTTTTTGTAAAAAAAAAAAAAAAAGGTGCTGGAACTCACACGTCATACAACCCGCCTTGCCTACCCTACAAGGTTCTATCCAAAAAGGGTGCCGGAACTCCGTTCTGGGCGTTCTATGACAAAAAAAGCCCTGGTGTTACCTAGTTTTTACCAGGTACCGACAAGGCAGGGCAAGGCAGCATTGGCTTTTGTTTACTCCTAATAAGTCTGCAAGACAGCCTGGGCTGGGAAATCAAAGTTGGAGCAAAGTCCCCCAAATTCCCTCAGGGAGTTCCAATATTTGAGCGAGGATTTCCGCCTGGATCTCTCTGATCCCATTCCCACAAGGGAACCCCTCTTTGTGTTGGTGTTGGGAGGCCCAGCTGCACATCTTCTTGTGTCCCAGAGGAAAATACGTATCTGGGGCAGCTTTGACGGTTCTCAAATTTTCCTGTGGAAAACCAGCAAGGGAAAGCTCTGTTGTTAATTACTCTGCTCATAACACGTACAAATGTTGAATTGCTCATTTTCCTGGTCTGCTGAAACCATTCACGGTGGGTCTGCAAGAGAAGGACTTCATGAGAAACTGGAGGGAGTCAAGTTCTCACTTGCCTTCCTGGCCCAGATTGTGCAGAAAACCCATTTTTATCCTTCAAGGTATGTTCCACCGCTTGTTCTGAGGATGTTTAGCTATTTAATGGCTGCTTCGTGGTCCAGAATTGAAAGTCCAGAACTTTTCTAAGAAAGCATCTACATGTCAGTATCTAGAGGAACCAAGCAATGAATAAACAGCATGACTTAACAATAGAGTGGTTGGGAGAGAAAAATATTTAGTTTTCTCTCTGCAGAATATTAGCGATGACTTGGAGCAAGCGGGCAGCTGGTGAACATTCGGGCATTAAGTGACTTCATCTGTCATTTCTGCATGATAGCAACCAATGATTCACAAGCATCAGCAGAACAATGTTACTTCAGTCAACAGCATGGGTAAACCATTCATAGTTTTCCCCATCTTTTTCTCGCCAGTTCTCAAGGTTGATTCTTTCTTTGTTTCCTTCGTTCCTCAACTAGTCAGGATCTACTTATATCCAAGCAAATAGAAATTTTTCACCCTTCCTCACTCAATCTCAACATCAGTGAGATGTTGGCAGACATGTCTTCATCTGTGGTCCTCTCCTGTGAAAGTCTGAAGGCGTTCTTTCTCTTCCTGAATCTTAGGCATGGAGAGGGCAGGGATGCCCAGCATAAGCAACGCCCATAAAAATGGGCAAAGCTTTCTTTGTACTGGAGTGGCCACCAACTTGATGATTTTGGCCACACTCTTTGGACACCATTTCAGTCTCTACTATGGCAAGACAGAACCAAAAAACAGAAGATCCAGCGAGAGCATCTTCAATGAGACGGTTTCCAAAGATTAGCCAAACCAGGGGACAGTTTTGACCATCTCATCCATTTGCAGGTAGCCAAGGAAGCACCCACACCGGTTATACACCATCAGAAGTGTTGCCCAGAAGAAGCAACCTCATTGTTTACAGCAAATGGGTTCACAGCTGAGGGCCCAGCTCTGCTACATGAAGAGTAGCAGGGAAATCTGGAAGCCAAGCAGGGATTGTCACCCGAGTACAAGATGTAGTCTAGGATAAGCAGAAGGCAAAAATGCAATGTTTTGTTGCATGCCCCTCAATGTTCTTGATCCAGTGCCAAATCAGATATGTTTGAGGATCACTTTACCATCTCTTGTTCCCACAAGTTTGAAAGGGTTATTTTAAAAAATGGTCAATTCTACTGGGACTAGAACACGTTCTACTCTCCACTATAAATAGACACAGATATAGAATGAGGAAGAGAAAGAGGAAAGTTTTTTCCGAAAAAAAGTATTTGAACTCATATCCCCCCAAATGTAATTTTTTCCAAAAAGGGGCCTTCAGCTAGATGAGAAAAAAAAGGAATGTTTAGAGAACGGCTGCAGTGGAGGAAAACGACCTTATGCTGCCCAGCACAAGGACAAGCTTCCTCCTCCAGATTTCCCTTGCTCTGGCTGGGTCACTCATGGGAATTTATGTAGATCCTGGATTGCTGATGCTGTGGAGGAAGAATTGCATGTATGAACCAACTGGGGGGCTGCAGTGATACTGACTTCCATGGTACCAAATTGGGACCAAAATATTTTGCTGCTCAAATAGAGGACAAAATAGTCCCTCCCTACGGGGAGAGGGAGAGGGAGGGAGGGAGAGAGAGAGAGATACACAAGTACATTGAAAGCTGAGTCTGCAATCTTTGATTGATGGTTCACTGATCTTGGTCTGTCTCACACATCCCGCTAAGCTTTGAGTAGCCAGTAAATCTCCACTTGAGAAGAAAGATGTAGGTAGCCCTCACCTTATAACCATAAGGGAGCCCAGGATTTCCATCATAAGTCATGACAGTCATTAATTTGAGGCAGCCACATGTCCAAACGCAATTTCAATTTCAAAAACATTTTTTTGGGGAGCAGTTGTTAAGTCATTGTATTCCTATCGGCGGTTTTTTGTTGGAAAACAGTTGAAAAGGCCAAAACCTGTCAAAAAATGTAAATCGCAATCATAGGATTGCAGAACATGGCAACCAGGTGAGCCAGTGACCAAAATGCAGTCATGTGACTGCAGGAGTGTGCATGAAACCATTGGAACTCTGGAACCAAGTCATAAGTAGCTTTTGAGGGGGTGTCGTAATTTTGAATGGTTGCTAAGCAACCGGTCATAAGTTGAGTGCTACCTGTACCTTTAGGAAATGGAAGAATAAAGGCACAGACCCACCAATTGGGATGTGATTCAACAAGTGATTACAGCAAAGTGACAAATATAATTGGGGAATGTTCAGTTTCTTGGTTTAATGGCCATGATTTAGCAAACAGATTGCCTGACATTTCAGAGGCCAAGTGGTCTTATGAGGCAAGAAGAAACAACCATGTACCATCCAAAGCTTTTCTCAGTTGGGGGGGGCATTATATTGCTTGGGTAGCCCCAACAGGGAGACTTAAGTAACAGTAACAGAATAAGAGATTTGGAAGGAATCTTGGAGGTCTTCTAGTCCAGAGATCCCCAACCTTTTGGGCACCAGGGACTGGTTCTATGCAGAGAGGTTTTTCCGTGAATTGGAGGGTGCATGGTTTTGTGTTTTGCCTGCATCTCGCGGATGGGGCTTTGCTTGTTTGTGCGGACTGGTTACTGGCATGTCGTGGCCCGGTACCGGTCCACGGACCGGTGTTTAGGGACCCGTTCTAGTCCAACCCTTTGCTCAAGCAGAAGAATCTATACCAAAATCTATACAATTGTTGTCCAATCTCTTCCTAAAGACCTCTAATGATGGAGCACCACAACTTCTGGAGGCAAATCATTACCCTGATTAATTGTTCTTACCGTCAGAAAATTTCTCCTTAATTCTAAGTTGCTTCTCTCCTTGATTAATTTCTAACTATGCCCCAAGACAGCCTCTATCTCCTGCCAAGGGTGCTCAACAGACCTTTTTTTCTCTGGCAGAAAGCAAATGATTCTGTTGAAGATAAGCTGGATCTGTTCGTAGTGGTCTTGTAATCATCCTCAGGAAATTTCCACAAAGCAGTTTAGGAGGTCATTAGCCAACCACATGGCTCTTTATGGAATATCAGTGAGGGCACCGAGGCAAATTTTGAAAGAACAGGCTGTTCTATCACAACTGTAAATTAGGGTTATCTTGGATGTGTGTTGGATTACCTCAACAGATAGCTATGTCTCAAAAGTTCTTCTGATGTCGGGTTCAGATTCTTTTATTTAAGATGAAACGAGTCAGATATGTGTGTATTTTTTTGCTTTTTTGCATGTTTCATTTTGATGGCTGTAGATGGGGCTTCTCATAGAAAATAAAGATACTTAGGAAACAATGAAGAGGGGACAAAGACAGAAAAACTCCTTCATTTTACCATCAGGTTAAAGGGAGGAAACTGGGGAACAATACCACCCAGTTCAGCAAATGGCTTAAATTTTCATCTTCAATTTTTTTTCAATTCAGGCTAGCGATTTTAAGAACTTGCTGAAGGATAAGCTCCATTATAACGGAAGAGACCGAGATTGCAACTCTTCTACCGCAAATGTTTCCACACCAGTTGAGTGTGTTTTTAGAAAGTTCACCAGCTTTTTCTTCACTTATCTTCACATCCCAGTCACCTTTGTCTGGTGGAGAATTCCATAGTGACTCACTTGTCTTTGTTCTGCCATCTTGGCCGAATTTTGCAGAGACTTGCACTAGACACCCCAGCCATAATGATCTGGTCTGGCTGGATTTCAGCTGTGCTTCGAAAGGGATTTCCCCTTCTAGAAGCAATTATTGGAGTTTAACTCAGAGCAGCACCCAAGATACAGAAAAAGGACCTTCCCTTTCAGTTTCAGATTAGGGATTAAATCCAGGAACAGGGAAGACCAACTGCAAACCTTCATTCAGATGCTGGAACCTTTTGCAGAAAAGGATACTGACATTATAACCCCCAAGAGCTACAGAAAACAAATTTCCTTTGATATGATCAAATTACCAAATAATTGAACTATAGCTGCCTTAATGTACTTTAGATGTGCCTTCCCTAGCTGTGTTTGATAAGCAGTGATTCATGGCATATTATAGGAATCCAGTAGTTGGGATTTGCTCAACAAATCAAAGCTTAGATTGAAGCTCTCCGGAGCCTCCCAAGCGATTTGCCAAGGCTGACCTTTCAACCTAGCTGGGATTCCCACGCCATTTCCCAAGCCACGTTCTTTCTGCAACCTGTTGACCCGGAAAGCATAAAGAACTTCCCACATGTTCAGAAATTAAAAGGGACCCAGAGAATATTGTCTCTTGAAAAAAAAATTAAGAAAGAAAAAGAGTAGCAGAATATATTTTCTGAAAAAAAGCTCTTTTTTTTTTAATTGGTCAAGTCGTTTACATAATGCGAAATTCACCCAAGCAATCAAATGGTCTCTCCAGAGAGGCAGTCAGATTGTGTGAACACAACAACAGCTCGGGAAGGGGATTGGAATGGGTAGCAGTTTGGACAAGGCACAGATCAGGAGCAAGCAGCAACCTTTTTACAAGCAGAGCAGGCACTTCTGCTATTAAAACTATGCTTATCTTTTCCTCTCTCCAGCTCTCCCTCTACGGCACTGTGGAATTACCTGCATGTGATAAAAAATTACAGACTGAATAACACCAGAAGGACGTTTTTCAGACACGGGTGGAACAGGCAAGGAAGAATATATTTTATTCTAACTTCTCTTAAATCCTCAAGTACAGATCAGGACGTGCAAAGCCTTAAATCTTCAAACATAAAAACAGAGAACACTCTTTCTAATCTGCAGGTAAAGAGGACTGGATTAAACAACAAGGTACATCTCCCAACCTGCACCCAGGTAAATTCGGGAGGATGGTTTAGCATACCCTCCCCAGGCCTAGTAACCTTTAGAGAAGATAAAGCTAAATCTTTGGGCTGTCCCAGGTGGGGCACTAGAAACTTTTAAACCAGGGGTCCCCAAACATGGCAACTTTAAAGACTTGTGGACTTCAACTCCCAGGCCAGCATGGCTGGTTGGGGAATTCTGGGAGTTGAAGTTCACAGGTCTTAAAAAGTTGCCAAGTTTGGAGACCCTTACTTTAAACCATCACCTCTAATGGACTCCGGGATGGTGAAGGTCTGTTTAGAGCCTCTGTAATTTACAGGAAGCATTTACAAAAAGTATGGGTGTTATAAAAAGAGCAGATCCCTCCTTGCATCTGGAAGCTTGCAGCCTATTTTATTTATGACGTTAACCCCAGTTATGTCTCTGGATCCAGCCTGCTGCTATTCACGTTGGATTTTTCTTTTCTGACCTGAACAGAGCCTCCTTCCTCTGCATACACACCACCACAGGCCTTCAGCACCACCCGCATTAAGGCACTCAGTTTAGCAATTGGTCAATTCCCTCATTTTACCCCTCCAACTCCTAGAATCTTGCAGCTTTTCCCAAAATAAAAACAACTCTCAGTTAGTTCTTTGCTAGAGTTAAGCACTGCTTTGACAATTTAATTCTAAGCTTTAAAATTAGATTAGAAAAACAAAACACAGAAGACTTTCAAGTAAAACAAAGTTAAAAACCAGCATAGACAATGGCTGGGGTTTTAATGTTTCCCTGGCTGCGGATGCAGATAAAAAATAAAACCGATTGCATCAATGAATAAAAATAGCTCCTCCTTTTGTTTTGAAAGAAGAGAACAAAATGTTGCAAGATTGGTCAAAGGACAGCAGAGGTCTAGGCTCTGATCCTCATCCACCTGTAGCCAGGGAGACACAAACCGCAGCAAATTCTACTGTATACAACATTCCTCTTGTAAACTGATGGTAAATCTTCTCAATAGAGATTTCTACCTTGAATTCGGATGGCACACACAATAGCCCTGAAAAACCTGCTATTGTTTACAACTGACTTTGACATCCCAAACTAGCAGGATAGGAACTCTGGTTTTTCAATGCTGGAAAAATCTGATTTGTGCAAAGGGAAGTTTAGTGCCCTGAAGGCTTTGGACTGGAACTGCACAATCTCCAAAGACATGTCAAACAACGTCTCAAAGGAGAGCTCTGATAGGCATTACTCATGACGGACACTGAGCCCTGGGCCAGCCCGTTTTAGCAGCACCCAACTTTTCCACAGGGAGTCTCAGCCTTCTCGGCAAACCTTCTTGGAAAAAGAGACACTCTCTTAAAATCAGCAGGGTTTGGTAACAAGCAAATAGGCCACATTCTCAAACACCTCCTCTGTGACGGCTGCTGCAATTCAGCCTATTTGCATAGCTGGGATCCAGCCACTTTGCACTGCGGTTTCAACCAGGTTCCATTTAGAGGCTATCAATAATTCAGCCATTCCAAAAAAACAGAACAAAGTTCTTCAGGATTTCAGCCTCAAGATTTTTCTTTCCAATTTAAACATTAAAGAAAATAACTGATTCTACTAGGTGTGGGCACTTATCGCCTGCCCATTGGTACACTCAGGGCTGGCCTTCCAAGCAGTCCTGTGGATATTTAATGACTGCCTCTGAAAACAACATCTCTTCACCCAAGAGTCAAGCAAACCACTGTAATCACAACTGCCTTCTTTCCTTGGAATTATCCTTACATGATTTACAACAGGGGCATCCCATCTTTGCAAATTGAAGACCTGTGGGCTTCAACTCCTAGAATTCCCCAGCCAGCCATGCTTTCCACAGATCTTCACGTTACCAAAGTTGGACATCCCAATCTACAATGACTCCTTAAAAGCCACAGCAATTCTGCTTTCCGGAATTAAATTATGACAACCAGTTCAGACTAGGAATCATAAAAGCCTTTTCACTGGCCAAACTCATCAGTTTCACTTTTACCTTCCACTGCTGCTTATAAGAGCCATTTGCTAGCTAGCAGACTGTAGTTGGTACTATTAGGTTCCCAAAATTATCCTCAAAAGAGGAAGGAAGAAGGGAATTTGAGTTGTGCAATAGAGTTGGAATGTACTATTTTGCATAGATAGATAATCTGTGAAAATTGCAAGCCCGTAGGTGGAATATGATCTTTCTTAAGTGTAATGCTAATCTATGAAGCATCTATGCGCTCTTCAATAAGAGCTAGAATCTAAGACAATAGTTGTGCCTTGTGAAATTTTCCAATGCATGGCTGTGATAAATGCACACAAGATTAATATCCCCTTTGGTGGGTAGCACCAAACTCTTGGAGATCAAGGTTTGGAAGTATAGACTTCTCTAGAAGCAGAACTTATAATAAAAGTGTTACATGAGTCAGGCAATGTTTTACAGAGATGAATAAAACTATCTGGAGGTGAAGTTCCAATGAACTTTAGAAGGTAAAGAGACTAGCAGGAGACATTCTGACTCCAATAATAGAGGCAGAATTATCTTATTCATATTTTCAGACCTGTTTATCTCTACAGACTTCTTTGTTCCAAATATCAATTGATAGAAAAACCCAAAATATCAGGAATTCAGCACCTGTACTTCTTGTAATCTGGATGAAAAACAGCCATTAGACTCTTTTAGTCTCGCATCTGAATGTGGTGCATGATTTCGCCACCACCTCTTACAACAGGAAAGTTTCCCAACTACCAGTATTTCTGTGATCAGCAATCAGGGTGGGTTTTTTTTTCTTATGAAAGCAACAAACCATAAAAACAGAAGTGCAAAGAAACAATTCATAGCATTTTTCAGGTTCCGCTAACTGCAATTACTGTCCCTGGAAATTAAAAAAAAAAAGGGGGGGGGTACTCAGTGTTGACACCAAGAGCCATTACCAGCTGTTACAGAGGTCCAAGGGCCAGAGACCTCTTGTGCTTTGGCAAAAAGCACGTGGGAAGGAGATCAAGCTGCTTCCTCCGGAGCTCACAGGTAGACGTTGAGAGTCTGCAAGATCATCTGTCTGCACAAAGGGCAGTTCCGTTGGTAGATGGCCTGCTGCAGCAGGATCTCAGTGCATTCTTGGCACAGGCAAAGGTGCCGGCAGGGCAGTAAGAGGACTGTCTTGGTTTGATCCTGGCAAATGACACATTTCTTCCGTTCTTCTTGTTCTTTAAGAAGCCGCCACGGGTCGTTGTCTTCTTCCAAAGCATTTAGTTGCTCTTTTTTTGCTGTTTTGGTCTGGGATACACTTGGTCCTTCCCCCTGAGGCTGAAACTGTTGTGTGGCTGTTCCCAGATCATTATCCGTTCTAGTCTGGTCCCTGCTGCCTCTTTGGCGGGGACGTATGATCACCGTTGGCCCTTGTCTTCGTGGATATGGTTCTTGTGGAGCCAGTCTCTGTCCCACAGCAGCTCCCCCTGCTCTTTCTTGGGGAGCTTCAAGCACCAGCTGCGGTTCTTGTTCTCCGTGCTGGTTAGCTGCCCAGATGTTCCTGTTCCAACTGAGCACCTGAAGGCCCCAGTCTGCCAACCTACGCCAGGTCTGGGAGCTCAGCAGCATCTCCAGGGACAGGAGCATGATGTGATAAAGGCGTTGCATGTCCCTGAGCAAGCGATGGTAGGAAGGCATCGTGTTCAAATAGCCAGCCACTTGGTTTGCCACGGTCCAAGTCAGCTGTGGGTTCAGGATAAAGATGCTGATGGCAAGCATCACAGAGAGCAACACCATGCCATACAGGTTGACAAAGAAGATGTTGATCAGCAGCTTGCTCACTGAGGCCAGAAGATCAACAGCCAATTGACAGGGAGTCCACAGGAGAATGGCCGTAGCAATGGCACTGCTGGAGAGGCGTGCAAGGAAGGCAACCAGGAGGTCTGTGATCCTCAGAAAGGGGCCAACTATAGTATCCCACAGGGCCAGCCCTACTGCAAAAAGGTTCTGAGTTCCAATGAGGCAGATGTTGATTATGCTGTTGATGAAGTAAGCCACAAGGCTCATAGCTATGGCGCACACTTCACACATCTGTCTCAGAAGCGTCTGACCAGAGCCAATCAGGTTCCAGAAACCTCGGTGCACAATTTCTTTGCTTCTCAGGCCCAGGTGGGTGAACAGGTGGCCCAGCACTTTCAAACTCTCCATGCTGGAGCAGAATCCTCTCAACAAGTTGAGGACTGCGTGCACAGAGCCCAGAGTCAAGTAGTACAACGCCTCCAGGATGCATAGCACAACGACCAAGATCCCATTCCAGAACTGGCTCAGACAGGCTACCGTGGCATTGGGCAGATTGTAAACAAAGGCGATAAGCCAGATCAAGGCTGAGAGGGCGGTGGAAACGAGGAAGAAGTTGATATCCAGCAGGATGACCAGCAGATCCAACACCATCCCCATGCCGTTGATCACCAGGAACACTAGATCCATAGCTGAGCTCTCGAAGAATCGGCCAAGACAAAAACCAGCTGAAGCCAACTGCACAGGGGGAGGGGGGGCTTCGTAAAGGCAGCAGGAAGGAGAGGCGTGTGTGCGTTTTGCTCCCTAATTTTCTACGTTAAAAGGGGGAAGGAATGCTTTGGCAACAAGGCAGAAAGTCTGGCAAAGTCTTTGCTCGGTGGGCATCAAGGGGCAGCCAGTCCAAATTTGGGAGAGGCGCCGTTCATCGTAGTTAAGGCTCCCTTGGGTGGACAATCAGACAATTCCTCTCCCCAAAGGGTAGCCCCTCCGATTCTTTTCTGGAGCAGAGTCCTCACCCCAAATCAAGGCAGTGGGGCTTGCAAACCACTAGGCCCCATCCAGGGAACCCTGGGCAAGAACCCAAATTGGGGGGGGATGCTTTTTCTCTCTCTTCTCCAGCCTCCCCCCGGGGGTCTTCCTGGCCCTTATGATTCAGGTCAGAGTCTGGGACCCCTTTCGAGGGGGACAGGTCATGCCATGGGTCGAAACCAGGGGGCCCTGCGAGGAAGGAGGGCCGCTAGGTGGGAGCAATGGGGGGGGGCGTCCCGAAAAAACTGAGGCGGGGTCTAGGGTGGGGGAGGGGAGGGCCCACGGGAACTCCCTCCCCCCCAGGGGGGCGGCCCCCACGTCGTGAAGCGCGGAATCCCGGTCTCTCCGCGCGGAAGGCCGCAGCCTCGTCCTCGCCTCGCCAAGCGGGGCTGCCTCCGTGCCAACCGCGAGGGGCGCCAGCGACCACCGCCCCTTCAAGCGCCTCGGCCGCCTCCTCACCAACCGCTCTCCTCCCTTCTGCTGGGCGCCGCCATTTTGGGGGGAGCGGGCGCCTCGGCGGCCAATTAGCGAGGGCAAACGCGAAGGACGTTGAGTTTCCCTCTCGCCATTGGCCGCAGCGGCTGTTGTTTTCGCCCTTCCAGCGCCGCGATTGGTCCGTTTTGAAAGTCGCTTTCGGGCGGTTGACGTTGCTCCGAGCCGAGGGGGGAGGAGGGAGGGAGAGGGGCGTGGCTTCCCTAGAGGCGAGGCCTGGAGAAAGGCGGGAAGGAGTTGGTCACGGGATTTGAGGGACGGGGCGTTCCTCACTCTCCCCGCCTCCAAGGGGGCGGAGCTTTTTGCATCTTTGGGAGCCCAGAAATAATAGCTGAAATAATGAATTTTAAACAGGGCGGTCGTTGTGAATCCTTTATTTATCTGGTGATACTTTATTCACCATCCATCAGGTCTTCTTCCAACCTTTCTTTAATCTGATATAGCTTTTTATTTAAATAAATAATAAATTAATAAATCATTAATTTAAAAAAAAATGGGGGAAGGTTTTTTGCGAAAGCTAAGGCATATATTGAAGCAAAAACAATTGTAGGCTTCATTTTCTCATCCTGTGGAGATTTCATTTCATTTTATTTTATTTGCCTTTCTGTGAAGGTAAAACCAGTTTCCCCAGTTGGGAGGGGGGAAGCTCCAGAAGTGTTAAAACTCAAATTCTTGCCGGGGTCATCTAAATCTAAAGCCCCCTTTAAAAATATATATTATTTCCTGATCTCCTTTCTGATCGTCTGAATTTTTCACCTTTGCAACTTCGCAAGACACACATCTGAATTTAATTGATCCAGGATAAAGCCTTCCCTTTCTTAAATTCATATTGCAAGACAGGTTTCTTTTTAGGATTCCCAGCCATGAGGAAAAACAGGATTATTTTTTTTTCCAAACAAGAAGCTCTCAGAACCACAGATTAGCATAGTCCATCTTGGCTTCAGCTATTACAGCAAAGAAAGGAGGGGGAAAAATCAGTGCAAAAGTTGTAATTAACCAGTTTCCCTGTTTGCAGAGAACATCTGCAATCTGAGTTTGTTTGCCGTCTACTGGACAAGGTGCCCAAAGTTCCACCTCTTTATAACCTCAAGGACCACAATGGAAAACAGGCCGATTTTCAAACATTTTGGGCTGCCTATGAAAGGCGGAACCTTCTGTAAGGACAGACAGAAGAAGCTCCTCTTTTACAACTGACAGGCCGATGCCTCTTTCAGAACCAGGAAGATAACTGTCTGAACTCTGGGAAACTGAGTAAAAGAGAGCTTGATATCCTCAATTTATGGACATTCGTTTATCAACTGTTCAAGTTACGACAGCGCTGGAAAAAGTGACAGGACCAATCCTTATGGTTGTGATCGTTGCAGCATTTCCATGATCACGGGATCAACATTCAAACAATAAGCAACCAGCATGGATTTATGACAGTTGCAGAGTCTTAGGGTGATCCCCGTTTGCAGTCTTCCCAGCTGGTTTCTGACAAACAAAGTCAACAGGAAAAGTCGGATTCACATAATTACCGTAGCAAAAAAGCTCATAAAACCGGGCATAACTCTCTTAATTATCATATCACTTAGCAATGGAGGTTCCAATCCAATTGTGATCATAAGTCGAAGACCTTGTCACTGTGTTGAGTTTTCCTAGCAAATTTGTTGGCAAAACAGAACTCAGAAGATCTCCAGCAAAACTGCAAAAAGGATGGAATATTCTCAGCTCAGTTTCCGCCACCTGGCTGATAGGCAGGAAGGCGCTACTGTTAATTTTAAGTCTTTCCTCCAACGCATGCCAAGAACGGAATAGACTTTTCAACTTGGCACGTTTGCAGACAGAGCATTGGAGCAGAATTGTTATTGGAACAGCATTTGCTCACACTGGAAGCACAGGGGATGCTGGCCTTTGGTGGCCTCCACAAGGGATGCCTCCCAAACTCAAAAATCTCCAGTGGACATGTGCCCAAGGAAGAAAGCTGAACTTACTGCTTTTGTTTGGTTTGAGCTGTAACGTGGAAGCATGCTCAGTTATTTTCCTGTGCTCGAGATACCGAGTTAAAATCTGAGATGAGTAGCGCAAAACATGTGTAAATACTTGGCTTTTGTTTTAAAATTAGCACCCAAATTAGCCTTTGCTGGACATCTAAAGGCTTTTAGGGCTAGCCAACTGTCCTCAGTTCTCTGTGAGATGCCTCTGGACAGCGCTTGTCTTTTGCTTTATAAAACCCTAGTAAGACCACACCTGGAATACTGCAGCCAATTTCGGTCACCATATCACAAAAAAGATGTTGAGTTTGGAAAAAATTCAGAGAAAAGCAACTAACATGATCAAAGGCCTGGAGACTAAAACATACAAAGAACGGCTGAAGGACTTGGGTTTGGCTAGTCTAAAGAAAAGAAGAATCAGGGGAGACATGATAGCAGTGTTCCAGTATCTGAGGGGCTGCCACAAAGAAGAGGGGGCCAGGTTGTTCACCAGAGCACCAAAGGGAAGGATGAGAAACAATGGTTGGAAACTGATCAAAGAGAGAAGCAACCTGTAATTAAGGAGGACAGAGAGGACAATCAACCAGTGGAACAGCTTGCCACCAGAAATCGTGGGTGCTCCATCACTGGAGATTTTTAAGAAGAGACTAGACAGTCACCTGTCTGAGATGGTATAGGTTCTCCTACTTGAGCAGGGGGCTGGTCTAGAAGACCTCCAAGGTCCCTTCCAGCTCTATTCTATTCTTATAAATAGACCCCAGGGCAACCACACTTACCTGGGCATAGAAAAAGGAGAGCAATGATATTCTGAGGCTGACAGCCTCTAAACTGTAATGGAATGTGGGTGACCTTGAATGTGGGTGACCTTGAAGAATGGGGAGAAGAGATGCTGTCTAGGAAACAGCCAGAGAAGAGGGGCAGGAGCTGTCAACTGCTTAATGGCTAGAGGAAGAAACTGAGAAAAGACCCACCCGAATGGATCAAGCAGTTAAAAATGGTGGTGGAAAGTTGTTGTTTTTTTACTTTTAGATTTGCAAAATTTTGTTCATGTAACCTTGCAAAAAATGATTTAGCTCATCTAGTCATGTTTCCTGTCTGTTTACCCTGAAAGGCCAACAAGACAGTGCAATATAATCCAGCATGTAACTTTTTAAAAGTTCTTCCAAAAATCTCAAGAGGACGCTCGTTGGTTTTTTCCCTCTCCCTTCCTGGTGTTATCCTCGCTCTGTCAAGTGGCTTAAGCTATAATGATTTGACTAACCCATGTCAACGTTTGAGCTTTATAGAAGCACCCAAGATTATCTCATTCAGCTACTAAATTGTCCTAAAGAATTTCTAGGGGGGCTGTAAGCTTGCTTCCCCACATAATAATAGTCCACTCCATTCTTCAAAAAGATCAAAACTTGCTTTTCAGGTTCTGTACTCTGATCCTCAAAAGAGCCAATAACCTTCTTTCATGTGAAGGTTCTCTGAACAAGAGGTTATGTTCTGTGCTGATAAATATTCATGGACCTCCCATATATACTATACCTATTACTACCAGGTGGGAATAACTTAAGCCTGCAAGAGAAAGCAAGCATTGTAGATGCCAACCTATCCAGAAAAAAAATCTGTTTCATCTTTTCATTCTTCAATAGCAAACTTTAAATCTGCAAGGCAGGAGAAATTGTCTGGTACATACAACGTTGGACAAAAATTAGAAGACCAAATTACCTTCTGTTTAATAATTCATGTTTCAGCCACTGAGAGCAATATATTTGAATAATATTCCTTGTGTTAGCATTGCATGCCCTTAAGCTAATTATAGCACACTTATCAACAAAAACATCCTCTATTAAGAAAAAGGAATTTAAGAAGGGAAGCTCTTTTGTGACCAGAATCTAGTATTTTATTTCCCTGAAGGCCAACCAGGTGCCTCCTAGCCATAATACTCAAGGACACATCACCTCTAAATGTAGAATGCTATTTAGTAAATGCATGCAACAACCAACAGGCAAGAACTCTCACTGGAAAATGTCTTTATCAGTGCATTTGTGTGACCTAAACACCTCCTCACCAGCAATCAACACCCAGTTGAGATGAGATTAATGCCAAGATTAACACTAGGCCAACTACCAAGCTGCAAATAATAGCCCAATCAAGAAAACACTAAGTCTACTCCCACCAACACTGACAGAGCAAACCACCACTATGTAAAATGAGAGCAAACCCGACTCCTTCTAGCACTGATGACGTTACCTAGTTTGGTAATGAACATCTACAAGAAAACCACCAAGCTCGGAGACCACCAGGTCATCCTCCTCCTCCTCTTCCTCCTCCTCCTCAGAGACAACCAAGCTCAGAGAGCATTAAGGACCTCACAGTTCAACCTTGAGTCAGAAACATCCTCTTCTATCAGTATTTTTGTGATCTACTTCAGTCTCTAAATCGTGAGATGCAATTCCTTTGCACTGTACTCTTACAGAGTCATTTCATTCACTGTTTTCACAACAAATTGAATAGAGCAGTGGTGGCGAACCTATGGCACAGGTGCCAGAGGCGGCACTCAGAGCCCTCTCTGTGGGCACGCGTGCCGTCACCCCAGTCCTAGGCCTTCAGCTGGGTTTTATAAAACCTTTTTGCTTTAGGCCTCCGCCGCCCTGTGCAAAAAAAAAAAAAAAAGGTTCAATCAATCAGTCAATTTCAACTTCTCGCAGGAAAAAAAAAGATCTTACAAAGTTGGAATTGGTTGATTGAACTTTTTAGTCCCACCCAGTCTGCTGTTACCACCACAGCCACGCCCACCCAATGGGTCACACCCACCCAATAGGCCACACCCACCCAGCACCCGACGATGCATAAGTGGGTTTCAGGTTGCAGTTTGGGCACTCGGTCTCTAAAAGGTTTGCCATCACTGGAATAGAGGGTGGCCTAAATCATGCCTGTCAATGCTGCTAACATCAGATGTTTTTGCTTTGACAACAGGTGGAGACGCAATCCTTTTCTTATGTTTTACTCTTAGAGCTAGAGTTAGATGATGCTGGGGGGGAGGAATGTGCATGAGAGTTTAGCTAGACATAACAATACTGGACCTAGTGTGTGAACCAAGGTTATTGAAATAAGAGATGATAAGAATTGGCGGGCTGAGAACTGGAGGGAAAGCCTGCATTTCAAACTAATTGGAGAATTGTGCTTTGATACTATGTGCTCAGGGGAGGAAAATCCAGTTTTTGGCTTCGATTGTGTTAGTGCCGATGCTATGCTTCTCTAATAAAGATTCTTTAAGGTAAACAATGCCTTGAAGCTCTTTGAAGAGTTTCATCTGTCGGAACCATGACAATGCCATTCAATTCTAGGATTCCATGAGAACATTTCTTGAGAATACAGTTTTTGCTTAACAACTGAGTTGCTGGTCCCAACTGTCATTGCTAATGTCATACTGGTAGATCTTGACTTTCAACCATTCATTCAGTGAATATTCAAAGTTGCAATGGCATAAACTACTTACAACTGGTCTTCACACTCCACAGTCACGTGATCAAAATTTAGGCACTTGGCAACTGGCATGTATTTATGGCAGTTGCAGCATCCTGGGGTCAACTTTGCAACTTTCCCACGTGGCTTCCAACAAGCTAAGTCAACCAGGGGAAGTTGGATTCACTTAACACCTGCATGATTCATTTAACAACTGCAGTGATTCACTTGGCAAAAGCTGTAAAATCAGGTATGACTCAATTAACAATTGCCCTGCTTAGCAACGGAAAATCTGGTCTTGATTGTGGTCATAAATTGAGGACTTCCTCTGTTTATGAAGACATGGAAAGGTGAACTGGAATAGAAAGCAGCAAAAAATATCAGCTGGCTCCCTCTCCTGTGTTACCTTTTTTGTTTTTCTCATGCTTCGAGAGGCCATCTCTTCCATCTAAAAGTCAGATCTTTACGTGCTACTCCAACCCTTAAAATGAACTTTCAGAGCAATCTGTGACATACAATAAAAATGCTAAATAATGGATCAGACAGCAAGACATTCACCACTGAAAGCAGGCCATCTCCAAGGAGTATCTTAAGCCTTACCTGGCAAGCAAGTCAGAGACATGATGAACTATTTGCAAGAAATTAAAAATAGATTGTTTCAAAATAACTCTGACATGATGACAGACATAGATATACTGTAGATATATATAGATATATATACACCATCCTGACACGGGATTGTTTTCTGAAAGAGCTGTGCTTAGAACTAACTGTAAAATTTCACTCCTCTCCCCAGCAGGCAGGAAATGTTTGCATTTCTTCAGAAAATAATTTACAAAAAGCGCCGTGCTGTATGCAGTGAAATAAAATATCTTGTCTAGAAAGCCCGTCTTTCTGTTGATCTGTTGCTAAGCATCATGCTATGTTGCTTCGCCGGTCAGATTTGTCTTCAATTCCTCTGGCCTTTGTAGAATGTACAAGTGATTTGTTCAGGAAATCCATATATACAAATATTCTGTTGTCGGCAGTAAAATACGGGGGGGGGGGGGTGTTCCTCCCTGATCTGCACCCCTTTTGCAGAAACATTAATTTTTGTGTTGGCTAAAACAGGTGGAAAAACTCTATGCTTGGGATACCAAAACTGGAAGATAATATTTTAAACAAAGGATGTAAATTGAATCATTATTTATTGCAAGGTTACAGGAAAAAAAATATTGGTTTTCTCTCACCCTGTAGCAGTGTTTCTCAACCTTGGTGCTTGAAGATGTGTGGACTTCAACTTCCAAAGCTGGCTAGGGAATTCTGGGAGTTGAAGTCCACACATCTGCAAGTTGCCAAGGTTGAGTAACACTGCTGTAATACTGACATTTTTTCTCAGTGATGTCCATAATAAATTGCTGTTCCCCTCCACTTTCATTTCCTCTGCCCACCGCCCTTCTCTTTGTTTGGATTTTTCCATTTTGCAAAGCCCGATGCTGTTTGCACAGGTGCCCCTACTCCCCAATCTTTACTCTTTGGGGGAGGAAAGATTAAATTGATTGAAAAGAATTGCATCCTATTTAAAGCCCACCACTTGAGCCTTAAAGGGGGAGCTGTGTATTTGCTCTCTAAACTGGCTTCAGAAAACCATTTGAAGCAGAGACTAAGAAGCTGCTGGACAGAGAGATAAAAGATTGAGGGCTTAATAATCGTGTAAGGGGATTTCGGTATGGTTTTCCAAGGGCTGGCTAGCTGATTTTATCGACGGGTCAATTGGCTTATAGGCTGCTCCAGTCCCAGTGCAGTTTTATCACTAGATTGTATACAAGCAGCTTCATCTACTCTATTTAGGGGAAAGGCATGAAATCCAATAAAATTGCATTTTAATGCTTTTTAAGACTTTTAATGGTTTTTCATTTTCATTTAAAATGTTTTTACAATTTTAATAGTGACATATGTTTCTGAATTGTGAGCCCCCCCAGACTTGTTTGTTGTGATGGGCAATTATAGAAATCAATCAAATACATACATACATACATACATACATACATACATACATACATACATACATACATAGCTTTTAAAATAAGGTATACAGATAGTCCTTGCTTAGCAACTGCCTCGTACAGCAACCATTTGCAGTTGCAACAGCGATGATCTTATGACCAATCCTCATATTTACGGCCTTCCCAGGTCTGTAAAGTAAAGGGAAGGTGGAGTAAGACGGTAAGCACAGTCAAGGTTTCACTTAGCGACTGCTTTGCTTAACGACTGAGTTGCAGGTCCCATTTGTGGTTGCTGAACGAGTACTATCTGTATATCTACGAAGATATAAACCGACTCATGTAGACATAAAAAAGCGAACTGGAATAGAAAGCAGCAAGAAGATCAGACGTCTGGTTCTCCCAATATGGCATTTACATTTGACTTGCAAATCAGGAAAGGCAATTGCCTGAGTTATCAAAAGAAGCTTCAAGGCAGACATGTGGCCCAGCAAGGCCTCAAAAATAGTTCTAGGGGAGACTCTGTGCAAATTGGATTAAGCACAATTTTTCATTAAAAAGTCAGCTCTGTGTTATGGTAACAAATTAAACTGTGAGGAAGATCAGGTAGGAATAGAGTGGGAATGGGCTGGAGCTGACCAAGGCCACAGAGGAGCATTAACAAGGGTGCAATTGCTGAGCTCCAGAACCTACTAAGATGTAAGCCAGTGGGATTTGCAGAACTTCATCAAGGATAGGTACAACTCAGTGCAGCTATCCTCACAACCATTTTATGGTTCATTTTCAACTTCTCTGTCTTATGGAGCATCTCTCTGTGTCCACGTCCTATGTCAAGATGCTGTAGAGTAGTATTTCTCAATATCAGCAATTTTAAGATGTGTGGACTTAAACTTCCAAAATTCTGAGAGTTGAAATCTACTCATCTTAAAGTTGCTGAGCTTGAGAAACATCCATTAGTTTCCAATGGATGGAAACTAATTAAGGCGAGAACCAACCTAGAAATAAGGAGAAATTTCCTGACAGTGAGAACAATTAACCAGTGGAACAGCTTCCCTCCAGAAGTTGTGCGTGCTCCATCACTAGAGGTTTCTGTGAAAAGCCTGGACAGCCATTTGTTCGGTATGGTATAAGGCAGTGATGGCGAACCTTTTAGAGACTGAGTGCCTAAAAACCACCCCTGCCCCGCCCCGCCCCCACCCGCTCTGTCCACCTCATTTGATAAGGCCCCACAAACGATAACCCCACTTAGACTGATTTGAAGATCCAGGTCCTGGACATGTTCCTTGGCCTTTAGGCTAAGATCAAGGGTGGTCCCTAGGATTTAATCTACTCAGGGTTCAGTTCTTCCAAGGCACTTCCAAAACCTCATTTTTGTTGAGGGAATGGGCAGCATCAGGATTGCCAAGGTCAGGATCCCACCTGGATAAATTGCAAGTTGAAAGTCTCCACCCACAGGCATATTCCAAATCTGCATGTTATATATCTGTATGCTATTCATGTTCTATAAAAACTAGTGTGTTATTGCAGATGGGAGACACTTGGCTTTTGTTTCTTCTGGTTTGCCACAACATGGGTGGTCAAGCTGATGGAGATCCACAGATACATTAAATCTCCATGGTATTTCTCCTTCATTCCCGCCCTCTTCTTTGCACTCGCCTCTGCCCACTCACTGCCACGGAACAAGCATTCCTTGCAGAGAGAAAACTGCAGCTTCCCTTGGTTTGGATTGCCTGATTTTTCTCCCAACCGCTCAGGAAAACTTGCACGCTCAAACCTCTGGTCCAAAATGATGAAGGCATCTAATGGCGTCATCGTATTTTTACCCGGGGAGTGCCCAGTTTGCAGCTGGCTTTGGAGAGGTTTATCCCTGGATAAAAGCAACTCAGGGAGAAGATTTTATTTTGCAGCCAAACAGCATTTAACAGCAAAAGGAGAGAAACTGTTGCGGCTCTTGAAACGAGACTCTCTGCTTGATATATTTTTCTTTCTCAAGATAGCATCGTGATTTTATATGCCCGGCCTCGATCACTGTACTGATACATGAAGCCAGTTTAGAGTTACCAAAAACATACCAAAACACTGAAAAACCATCAGCCCCCACTGCTAATATTTCTGTACCAGCAGTATAAATCATTGGAGTGAATTCATCTTTCCACTTAAGGTCTCTCTGGTGGAATTCTCTGGCAAGAATGCCATTTTTCTCCTCTGATTTCATCCACCACCTCTCTCCCTCCCAACTCCACCCCAACAAACACAGACAGACAGACACACACACACACACACACACACACACACCCTGAGAAGTTGCTGGAGATGCTTTCAGCATTTATGGTAATGTTTGACTTTCCCTTTTTTTTTTTTGTTAGGCCACTGTCTTGTTCATTCACAGTTTTATTTGGAAGCACAGTAAAAGGCAATTAAGGACATACCTTGATTTGCTGATGGCATTCTTGGCTCAGGGCCCCTCTGCCTCTTTCCCTTCTCCCATTTCTGTAAAACAAATGCTTACTTTTATTGTTCTCTGGGCCACAACTTCTCCGGGTGCCTAGATGGTTCTCCCTTATCAAATACCAGCCACACGCTCCCTGAGGCTTCACTTCCAAACTAGGAGAATTTGACATCATTCGGCTGCCGTAAGGGTCTTTTCCTCATAAATCCTGATGTGCCAGGATGTGTCTCTGTGTTTGTGTGTCTGTCTGTCTGTCTGTCTGTCTGTCTCTGTCTCTCTCTGTTTCTCTCTCTTCCCCCCTCCCCATTGCAGTAGGGCAGACATGTCAAACACAAGGCCCGGGGGCCGGATGCGTCCTGCGAAGTGGTTTCATGTGGCCTGCGAAGCCATCCTGGAAACAGTGAGGGAACGGCCCCCGCTGCCTTGGCCCTGGCCCAGGCCAGACGGGAGCCAATGTACAATTTTGTGGTGGCCATCTTGGCACTTGCCCTGGTGGACCATGCCTTGGCACTTGCCCCGGTCCCACCCCCTTCTGCCAGAGACCCTCAGATCTGTCCCACTCCTGCCCAGGCCCCCACAGTCACCCTTGATGCGAATGATGTAGAACTGGCCACGCCCATCCAGTAGGCCACACCCACTCCATCCACACCCACCCAGTAGGCTGCCACACCCACCCAGCCCCCCCCCGAGGGCAACCGCAATCCTGATGCGGCCCTCAGTGAAATTGAGTTTGACACCCCTGCAGTAGGGTCTCTGAGTCAGAGCAAAGCCTCTGACGCTTTCCTCTTTCACTTGGTGTTCCCACAGCCTGGCAGGGCTTTCTTCCCCAAAAATGTCACTCCAACAAAACAAAGAACATAAAACATAGAATAACAGGGTTGGAAGGGACCTCGGAGGTCTTCTAGTCCAACCCCCTGCTCAAGCAGGAGATCCTATACCATTCTGGATTTTCTTTGGGCTTGATGGGACGGATATACCTGATCATAAAAAGAATAACAGAACAGAATAATAGAGTTATTCCACCACCCTCCAACCCAAGTAGGAGACCTATGCCATTTCAGGCAAGTAGTTGTCCAGTCTCTTCTTAAAAATCTCCAGTGATGGAGCATCCACAACCTCTGAAGGCCCATCACATGTCTGTTCACATCACAGCAGCAAGCGGGATGGCATTATCCTGCCCTGCCTGACTCGTTCGTTTGTTTGCAAAGCTGCTGTTGGGTCAGACCTGCTGGAGGTGGCTGCACCTTCTTACTTGGGTAAAGAAAGGCATCATTTGCTTGTTAATTTGCTTTACAGCAAAGCTGTGGTTTGTTTTTCCACAAATAAACCACAAATGGCTGGGGTTAGTGCAAGGGATTAAGCCAGAGACAATGGTTTATAACCACAGTTGGCTGGGGCCTGACGTTATGCTAAGCCCAAATCAAACTAAGCCCAGATCAAATTAAGAGAGCCACTTTGGCATTGTGGTGAAGGCACCAAGCTAGAAACTGGGAGAATATGAATTCTAATCCCATCTCAGGTACAAAGCCAGTTGGGTGACCTTGGACCAGCCGCAGGAATGGCAAGCCACTTCCAAACTAACTTGCCAAGAAAACTACAGGGACCAGTCCTGGCAGTTGCCAGGAGTCAACACTGATTTGAAGGTACCAAAATAAAAAAGTAACAGAGTCGAAAGGGACCTTGGAGGTCTTCTAATCCAACCCCCTGCTCGACCAGGAGACCCTACACCATTTCAGACAAATGCTTGTCCAATCTCTTCTTAAAAACCTCCAGTGATGGAGCACCCACAACATCTGAAGGCAAGCCGTTCTCACGGATAGGAAATAGCTCCTTAGTTCTAGGCTGTTTCTCTCCTTGATGAGTTTCCATCTATAAATCCACTATAGATACCGAGCAAGAAGAACTGAGGGCAGGTGGACCAAGGCAGTCATAGAATGGATTCCACTTCGTAAAAAGCATCCACGAAAGAGACCTAAAACAAGATGGATCAACGGCATCAGCAAGTATTGCAGACCCAACTGGCAAAGGAAAGCTGAAGACCGTATTGGTTGGAAACATGCAGAAGAGGCCTTCATCCTGCAGTGGCTAGTCAATGGTCAGAATGGTGAGATGAACCCATACCTCAGTCTTCTTCTACCCAAGAGCATAGCCTCTGATGCCTCCAAGGTGATTCTCCATTACTTCTGATCCCCTCCCCCCCAATGGAGCCAACTTCCCAGATCCGTCTCCTTATCACCTTTTGCAAAGGAACGGCTCTCGTCTTCTTTGCCTCATTTCTGCTCATTTTCATGCAGGCAGAGTCCCGGAGGAGAACAGCTCTGGCAGTCGATGCCGTGACTCGCCAGAATTCCAGGCAGACAGCAGAAGCTGGGAAATTAAATGACCTAGCTGGCAACATCAGTAAGTCCTCCAGCCCAGAGAAAGTGTGATGATACAGGAGAAACCCTTCCCCACCAAATGCTTGCCTAGCTGGTCACAATGTGCAATATTTATGGGAGCTAAGAGGCCAGTCAGCAGTTCTGAGTCTGCAAGGCAGCATCCTCAAAATGACAGCATGGCAGGTAGTCAATAACCAGGGCCATCTCATAGCACTCAGCTGCCCAAAGCAAAGCACAACCGTTTGGCTCCCTCCAGGTGGGAGGCTAGCATTTGAGGTTCAAAGCAAGCTGCGTTGCCCACAATTCCCTCCGCCAGACCTTTCTTGCTAATTTTCTAAGGCAATTACTTAATGGTAGGGCCCAAACTGCCCTGCCAACAACTGAACATCATGATATAGTGTCTTTGCGTTCAATGAGGCCAAGTTTGAAGACATAGTGATGCCTTTTCCTGATGCAAAGTCATTTTTTCCTCCTAGCACTGAGGAAATGGCTCAGTTCCTCCAGGTCCTGCATTCATAGCTGTTATGAGGGTTGCGTAGAAGATGTTGGGCACTGCATATCCTCCCCATCCTGTACTGATTGCAAATGTGAAGCTCTGTTTTTATTTGACAAAAAGAATGAGAATGGATCTTCAATCCAACAGGCTACAATTCAGTAAAATCAGTAAAGTTCTCTGAAGGTTTTTGCTGATGTGTGTCTTTACTGCTTTTGAACACTCAATGAAATAACAAGGGGATCAGAATTTCTGGAGAGAAAGGAACAAGTGTTTCTTCGTTCACCATTCTCAGATTGACTCAAGCTATGAATGATGTGCAGGGCTGGGGAAACTGAAAAACTTAGTGACATTGGTGGAGAACAAGAAAGAGAACCAGCTGGTGGAAAACCACGATGTACATCTATTGTTGTTTGATCAGAAGCTAACGGGCTAGAAGAAAAAGGCAGAGGCTAAAACTTTCAGTGAGCCCCAGCAGATGACAAATTATTTCTTGCAGGAAATCCTACAATGCAACTTCGATGGTCACATGGGATTCTGGGTGTTCACTCTTAGGCCATGAATACTAATCTCCTGCTAAATGGAACCCAAATGGCATCACCCTGACCGATGTCTGTCTAGCTCTGCTTCCACACATTCAACAAATGGAAGTCCACCCTCTCCTTAGGTAAAGGATTCCACCTTGAATTGCCCTTGTAGTTAAAAATGTCTTCTAAGATTTGGTCTACTCAAGAGTTTGATGAAAATCATCAAAAGGATGCTAAGTACAATGCTTTTCTGGTGGGTTGTTTTTGTGTGACAACTGAAGTTGTAATATAACAGTTTCAGTCACCTTACTGCTTGACTTTCCCCATGGACACCCATCACCGGGACAAAGATATTTCTAAGCTTCAGGGGAGCAAGAACATAGTGCTCATCAGAGTATCTGGTCTGTGGTTGTGAGCTCTTTGCCACAAAAGGGAACTGAGAGACTCTGTGTAAAGGAGGGTTGGACTTCTGACTTCAGCTCAGCTCAACAACACAAGGATTCTGGTTGACTCTAAGGGTACTGGAGTGATTCCAGAGGGAAGTATGGAAATGGGATGTGTGGGTGTCAGAGGAATGGGGGAATGAGGCTAGAAGAAAAAGGCAGAGGCTAAACCTTTCAATGAGCCCCAGCAGATGACAAATTATTTCTTGCAGGAAATGAAAGCTTTGTTCAATATTGTATACAAAAAAGCATTTCCCTCTATGGACTTCCCGAAGGATGTGAGTAATGGTCTCAGTTGCTCATGTTTATGAGCATGACTTACAGGAGAACTCTCGTGCCAGTGTGCCAGTTCTTAAGGGAGGCATTGACTCCCTCCCAACACAAAGATGTACCAGCCTAGGGAAGGATGGAGAAGGTGGATCGGGGAGGGGGAGCAAGGTCTTTGTCCATCAGTGAGACAATTGTCTTACTCATGGAACTCATGATGTGTGCATCAACCAATCCTCTTGGCAATGATCTTCTTTCTAGACATGGTCTCATGTTCTGAATTGTTCTTAAAAAACCTCAGCTCCTCTTCTGCTTCTGGTTCAAAATGGCAACACTCTTGGTATACTTTACTGAGGAACTTCTCTCTACTTTCTTAAGCAGCCACAAGCAAGCCGATGGGTTTTGAACACACATCAAAAGCAGACAGAGCTTCAGGTGCATCCTCATGACCACCATCTAGGCCTTTTTGACCCTAACCCCCAGATACCCCTCAGCAGTTGTAGGGATGCTGTTGTTCATCCCATTTAGAGTCTCTTTTGCAGAAGGGACAGACAGCATCCTATAATTACACTCAACAAAGACTTCTTCTAGGTTTTGGGGTATTCACCAATGGAACAACTAACCCATCTTGCTAGGGTGTCTCTAGTGAATGCGTTTCTTGTCATGAAAAATTGAGATTGCTACAAAAACTAGTTTAGGAGCTCCAAAATGGAAAAGAGTGCATGCATCCAAATTAGTTTGATTCTCCAAGATGGGTGAGCAGAATGCAGTTCTTCATGTGGTGCTGGATTGCAATTCCCATCATCCTTTCCCTTGCCATGTCATGATGAGTGTTGGAGTTCACTATCACTGGAGAACTATAAATTAGCCCACTTGGTTCTAACCAGCTTCTTGGAACTGAAGTGGAAAACAATTTTAGCTATGAAAAATGATTTTGATTCACGTTTCATGATTGCATCCGTCTATTATTATAACAAAGTCACACCCCAATCCTGTTTTTGATACACCACAATAGAAAAATGACATTACGATACTCTGTCATTTTGGTTTGTTGTTATTATTTGACAATTAAAATCATTATCTGGCAAAGACTTGGGATGCTATAATTATATACTGATGTAAAATCACCACTGTCAGCTGCATGCTATCTAAAAAAGAAAATAAGGCATTTGTGTTCTCCCAGATGATCAGTAGGGGATTAGATTGCTCTTAACCTTGGATTCTTGTCAAGAATTCCCATTCAGTGTTGCTGAAAATGAAAGGCAGAACTGAGAATAAATAAATGGAATTAGTTCAGTTCAGTGGCAAGATAAATTTCCTAATAGAACAGACTGTCTTAGAGGGTGATCATGATGTCTCCTATATGGACAACATTTACGAAACAGAAGCTGAACATCCCTCAAGAATTTTAAAGCAGCTTCTTTGCACAACAGATCCCTACAGTAGTAGAAACTTGGGCTCCATTATCCCCAAGGTGAACATCCAAGATGATTCAGTTAAGCATACATTCTAGATAAAGGAGAACATCTTTTGCGTGGTAATTGACAGTAATTCTTCATCTTACTCTGATTTGAAGGATGACTACATTGTGCCATTGTACCTTCAGAAAATGTAGTCATCACTTTCATGGGAACACTTTATCTAATCATTCTCAACAATGTTATCATTTCAAATACTGAGTGTCCTGTAGAACAGCAGTTTTGCAGGCTATGTAAAGAGAAATGGTTGCATCCCATAACAGAAAAGTTACTCTTGGATCACTGGGAAATCCAAAGGTTTCCAGATGTCCATAAATGCTTCTGTCCATGGTTTGATTTAATAATAATAGCAGCCTTCATTCCTGAATGTCCATCACTTTGAAGAAGTCCTTGGCTTCAGCAGAGGCTCTCCAGATGTGCAGGGACTGCGGCTCCCAATATCCCACCCAACCTTATCCTGTAGCTTGAAGGCTATGATGGTTGAAAATTCTGGGACTTGTGCTCCCTGCACATCTGCAGGTCACCAGGCTGGGGGAGGATATTTCAGTCTCAATGGAAAAAAGACTTGCAACCTGTGAAATATGCCTGGAATTTCTGAAGATAAGCTGTCATGTCAACTTCACTCCTACACTACTGCCTTAGGCTGACAACCAGCAACCAGCAAATAGGTTTTGTGTTCATTCCTCTTTATAGCCCAAAGAGGATAGACTGTGTATTTCTGCTGTTTCCTGCTGAGTCAGAAGAGTGAAATAAAGCTACCCAAATAATCAGATTGTCCACTATTCTATCTCCTTTTATCCATTCTCCATGACAATTGGATTTCCCTCCTCTTAATATCGCTAGAGAGATCAAAGCTGGGACGTGTGAAAGCAGTACAAAAAATACCACAGGTTTAAAAATTGAGAATATGCATTCCATAATTCCTTTCAGAATAGGACAAACCTGTCTGGAAGTCCAACCCACTGGAAGAGCAAGATTTGCAGCCCAGCATCCCCAACAATCTCTGTTTAAGCACAGCTGGCAATGGAGGCTCTGCTTTCCTGGTGAAGAATTAAAATGTTCCTGATACTGCAGTGAAAGCTGCTTCCTTGTAATTTAAAACAGGTATTTCTTGTCTCGATGTCTGACAGTTTGGATTGATTTTGCCCCATCTTCTTCATGACAGCTCTTCAGACACCCTCTCTGCCGACAGCCTTCTTCAGGCTAAGTAGACCTCTAACTGCTCTGGGCATGTTTTTCTTCCAAGTTGCTTAACTTCTGTGTTGCTACCCTCTTGGCATGCTAAGTTCAACCATGTTCTTGTGAAGTGGCAGCATCTCAAACTAAGCAACTAAGATGATCCAAGGCCTGGAGGCTAAAACATACAAAGAACGGCTGCGGGACTTGGCTTTGGCTAGTCTAAAGAAAAGAAGAAATAGGGGATACATGATAGCAGTGTTCCAGTATTTGAAGGGCTGCCACAAGGCAGAGAGGGTCAGGTTGTTCACCAGAGCACCAGAGGGAAGTACGAGAAACAATGGTTGGAAGCTGATCAAAGAGAGAAGTTACCTGGAATTGAGGAGAAACTTCCTGACAGTGAGGACAATCAACCAGTGGACAGCTTACCCCCAGAAATCATGGGCGCTCCATCACTGGAGATTTTTAAGAGGAGACTGGACATTCACCTGTCTGATATGGTATAGGGTCTCCTGCTTGAGCAGGGGGCTGGACTAGAAGACCTCCAAGGTCTCTTCCAGCTCTATTCTATCCAAATCAGACTTCATCTTCTAGGACTCTATGATTCTATGATTCCAGTTTCAACCAGGTCTTCCTTGCTGTCCGTTTTCCAGCATAATGGATGACGTGGGAACCCCAGAAGGGCAGAGAACTGTAAGAGCTGTTCCTGCTTGGCATCAACAATTCCTAAATTACCAAAACTGTCTCCAACTCGGAGCCCAGGGCAGGCTGTGAGGAGCCAGGGGTGAGGTTCTGGCACTGCCATCTTCCCAAACAGGGACCGAAATAACTCAGCTTGCCTGGCACTGCTTGGCTCTTCGCCATCTCACAACCTCAGGAGACACTCTGCAAGAGGGAGGGAGGAGAAGAAGCAGAGAACAGCCTCTTCCTGGAAGGGAAAGGAGAATCTGCAAGAAAAAAAAGGAAAGGCAGAAGCCGACCAGCCTGGATGGAAATGGAATAGGGCTGCCCTTCCTTGTGATTTGGGAGTATTTTAGCAGCAAATATTTAGTGGGCAACCTCTGACCCCTTGTTTGCATCTGCATAAAAGGGTGGAGATGGCCTTGAAGTAGACACACAGCAGCAGCAGCTGGTAGCAAAACATGGTCATTTATTTTATTTATTAAACAAGTTAGATAGGATAAATATAGACATGGAATGATGTTTCCCACAAGGCAGGGGATCCTGTCAGAAAAGGTTTTCTCTTAGATCCCACCCAAGTGTTGTGTCCTGAGCCTGCAAGAGGCAGGCTCGGGACGTTGCAAGAGTCCCGGGCATTTGCAGAAGCTGCCCGGGACCAGACTGAGCGGCGCCAGCCTTGTGCGCATGCGCAAGGCGGGAAAAGCCCGCCTAATGATTGGTTGAACTTGCCCGGGGATCAGAGGGTATAAATAGAGGCCTGCGTGCCTCTGCTCTGGTTGTTCGTAGAGTGGAGCAAACAATAAAGACTTGTTGGAGATGAATCGTCTCAAGCGCCATTATTCCCAGGACTTAACACCAAGGAACCTCCCTAGCTAATGGGACCCATAGCATGCCTGATGGGACCTGATGGACAGGTAGATAGATGTAACTGGGAAGAGAAAGTCCCTGAAATAACCCAAGTCATGTAAGGGTTGAAAGGTCATTCATTACCACCACGTTGAACCGGACTTGGAAGCAAACCAATGAAACAGACTGAAGAACTGAAGAAGCTTCTTGGGCGCGAAGCGAAATGTCTCCAAGCAAAAACCAAGTCCAGTTGCCTTTTGAAAAAGCACCTTTGGGACAACCATTGACCTGGAGGACTGAGAACCTCCATCGGCAAAGTTGCAGCTTGTTTTGAGGTCCCTCCCAAAGGGAGAGCCTTGCTTTTTAAATCAAGCTGCCTAGTCTTTTCTAGACCGACTGGATTTCCTCTCAAGCGGAAACGGTGCTCCAGATCTTGGAGAGAAAGAGATCGTTTCCAACGAGGCCAGGAGGGAGCCAAAACAGGGCAGACCCTGAGACGCAGGCATACAAGCGTGTGCACCGCCCTCCGTTATGCGGTTTCTCAGAGGGCGGTTCCCAAGCAAATAGAGGCCAAAGCATAATGGAGAGCTGATTAGGCCGGTGTTTCTCAACCTTAGCAGCTTGAAAATGCATGGACTCCAACTCCCAGAATTTACTCAGCCAGCAGAGAGTTCTCGGTCTTGAAGTCTGCCTGTTCTGGCTGGGAATGCTGGGAGTCGAAGTCCGCCCATCTTCAAGCTGCCAAGGTTGAAAAGTCCTGCTTTAGCGAGGCTGTTCTTCAGAACTGCTTCTGCTGCCACATCTAGAGCAGCTGCAGAGAAGCTTCCACTCAGAAGTTGCAAAGACCCCTGGGGGGTCCTGCTCATCTCCAGGCAGCTGTTTGATCAGAACTTCTTCCATAGTGGCTAGCTCGGAGCTGCTGGTGGGGATTCCACTCTTGGCAGGACCCCTGTGGAGGGTGAGGAGTCAACATTGCTCTCTCTCTCGCTCTCTCTCTCTCTCTCTCTCTCTCTCTCTTTTCCCTCCCCCTCCCCTCTGGGATTTCCCATTCGGAAGATTAATTGCCTCCGCACACACCTGCACAAAACCCCTCTTGCACCCCCAAACCAATTCTCACAGCCTGCCACCTGAGCCTCCCTCGTCTTTAGCCCCCACCTGGCAGGGAAGCAAGCAGGCAGCTTTCTGTCAGGCGATTGTTGGTCTATTTACTGTGATTAATTAGTTCATTAGAACAGGAAGCTGGGATCAGCAGCTGCTGGCTTGCGGGTGCCCTCCGGGTCCTCCCACACCCTGCGCTTGGCTGGATGACCGCATCATCCCAGCCTTTGTGGGGAGGAGGGTCTCCTTGGCTCAGAAACAGTGGAGCCTTTGTGCCCTGCATGTGCTAAAGGCCAGCTCGAAAAGGGAGTCTTGGGGTGGGAGGGTAGGGGTGGTCCCAAAGAAGGGACGAAGTGGCTTAAAAATAAGGGCATGGATGGAGAGAAGATGCTGCTTTAAGCAGAATAGAATAGAATAGAATAGAATAGAATAGAATAGAATAGAATAGAATAGAATAGTCCGACCCCCTGCTTAGGCAGGGAACCCTATACCATTTCAGACAAATGGCTGTCCAGTCTCTTCTTAAAAACCTCCAGTGTTGGAGCATTCACAGCTTCTGGAGGCAGGTTGCTCCACTGGTTAATTGTTCTCACTATCAGGAAACTTCTTAATTCTGGATTGCTTCTCTCCTTGATGAGTCTCCATCCATTGCTTCTTGTCCTGCCCCCAAGTGCATTGGAGAATAGCTTGACTCCCTCTTCCTTGGGCAAGGGTCTGCCCTTCTCTGATGTGAGGGCTCCATACAGAGACAAGCTGTAAAAGGGGCAGAGAATTAGGAGCCCAATGCTCATTTTGAAGTCTCTGCACCCTTATCCAATGACTTGGAGATGGCCTTATTTAACTACCTGATCCAAATGTCCTTCTCTGCTATTTTTCCAATCTCTGAGTTGGGAATTTCATGGCACAGCTGGCTCTGCCTTTGTATAATGTTAGGGGTGGTTGGTTGCACAGTCAGCCAGATGTTCAGACTGGATTTGGCATTTTTATCCCCCTACAGAGTCCTTCCCAAGACCCTGGGATGATAGGCAGAGGTTGATGTCTGAGAGCATTAAAGGTATCCTTGTAGAATATAAATATTAGATAAATGGATGTAAGCCATTCCAAGGAAAGCTGCCTTTTGCAATTCACTGATTTTGTCAGTGTTGATGCAGTAGTGCTCCAGATGTTTGGGGATTGCACCCAAGGTGCCTGTCACCCTGGGTGCTATTAGCTTTGCTTTCTTTTGCCACAGTCATCCTATTTCTATTTTTATTTTGTGACTTTCTCCAGTTCTTTCTCTTTCTCTTCAATTACCATACCAGCTGGGGAATTCTGGGAATTGAAGTCCACTCATTTTAAGATTGCCAAATTTGGGAAATAAACCCCGATCTAAAGGGAGAAGATTTCCAGGGCTGGAAGAACTGGCTACGTAGCCTTTCCAAATATTTGAAAATATAGTTGACACTGAACACACACACACACACACACACACACACACACACACACACACACATACACCGTGACGGGAAATGGCTTACAAAGCTGCAGATTTTCTTCTCTCCGACCGTTTTCCCTTCCCCAGGGAGACTGGGCTTTGTGAGATGGTTTTTAATCAGGAGGAATTGAATGACTGGCCGGGACGGTTTGTGTGAACAGATGTCCCCAGCTGCTCTAGAAACTCAACAACCTCGCCACTGCATGTGGCTTTCAGCTCCTCCTGCCCAAAATGGGACTTTTGCAAGCTGGAGATGGCATTTGGACTCAGCCTGCACCAGAGAGGTTTGGGCACCGATTTGAATAGAATAGAGCTGGAAGGGACCTTGGAGGTCTTCTAGTCCTGCCCCCTGCTCAAGCAGGAGGACCTATACCATCTCAGACAAGTGACTGTCCAGTCTGTTCTTAAAAACCTCCAGTGATTGAGCGCCCACGATTTCTGGAGGCAAATTCTGTTCCACTGGTTGATTGTCCTCACTGTCAGGAAGTTTCTCCTTAATTCCAGGTTGCTTCTCTCTTTGATCAGTTTCCAACCACTGTTTCTCGTCCTGCCCTCTAGTGCTCTGGTGAACAACCTGGCCCCCTCTGCCTTGTGGCAGCCCCTCAAATACTGGAACACTGCTATCATGTCTCCCCTATTTCTTCTTTTCTTTAGACTAGCCAAACCCAAGTCCCGCAGCCATTCTTCGTCTGTTTTAGCCTCCAGGCCTTGGATCATCTTAGTTGCTCTTCTCTGAATTTTTTCCAAACTCTCAACATCTTTTTTTGTGATATGGTGACCAAAATTGGCTGCAGTATTCCAGGGGTGGCCTCACTAGGGTTTTATAAAGCGGTATTAATACCTCGCGTGATCTTGATTCTATGCCTCCGTTTATATTTGGCGATGTTATATTTAGTGCATCAGACTGAGCCTCAGGCAATGAAGGCTGAGTTGGACCAAATTGGTTATGTAACTCGACCTTTTTCTGAGCTTTTGCAATGACATGAATTGCATGTGATCCTCGACTTAGGACCACAATTGAGCCCAAAATTTCTGTTGCTAAGTGAGACATTTGTTAAATGAGTTTTGCCCCATATTACGACCTTTCTTTCCACAGTGGTTAAGTGGATCACTGCAGTTGACAAGTTAGTAATCCGGTTATTAAGTGAATTTGGCGCCCCCCTTGACTTTGCTTGTAAGAAGGTTGCAAAAGGGGATCACATGAACCCCCCCAGGATGCTGCGACCGTCATACATACGATTCGATTGCTAAAACATCCAAATTTTGATTACATGGCGCTGAGGATGCTGCAATGGTGTGAAAAACGGTCGTAAGTCACTTTTTTCAGTGCCGTTGTAACTTCAGTCACTGAACAAATTGTTGTAAGTCGAGGACTACCTGTATAAACTAACAAAGTGGGCTGGATTCACACACCGCATTCAGCCGCCAGAAATCCAAGCCGGTGTAGAACATTGTGTGAATGCAGCTGCGAGGGTCTTTCACAGAAATAGGGTTTGTAAGTCTAAGCATAGTTTCAAATGAATTCCCCCTTCCCATATTTTACCTGCATTGGGAAAAGCCGGTCGAAATGGGGGGGGGGGGAATCAAAATGTTTGCTTGCTGCAGAGTTAATCCAACTTGAAAAATCCAGCTGTGGTTTATTTGAAATTGGGCCCTGGATTCTGCACGTCCATTAGGTTCCCTTCTCAACTCCCCCGCCCACCCCCCAGGCTTTATAAACAAGAATCTTGGTAGCCATGGTTAATAATCTACAAATTCCATAAGGAAAAGTAAAAGCGATGGGGGCGAAAGAGAATCATACGTTTGTGGGGGAGTCGACATGCAACTATGCCAATTATTAGCAAAATAGGATTGATGCTTAATTAAATTAATGTCAGCACTTGCCTTGCCAGTTTTTGCAAAGAGGGTTGGCAGCTGGCAAACACCGAAACAATGGATTTTGCTCCTGGGTCCTATTGAGGAGGTTATCCCAGCAGTAGAACTGTGGTTTTGGATTCAAAAGAGACGAGGGAATGGCCTTGAAGGGTGGAGGAAGAGCTGCTATCAAGGCAACTGTGAGATAAGCAGGGATTGAGCCCAGGCCAAGAAAGTAATGTGAGAAAACTTCTCAGCTAATTCCCTCCAAAGTTCACTATGGTTGTTAACTAAGGGGATCACATGATCCTGGGACACCCCGACCGTCATAAATATGAACCAGTTGCCAAGCGTCTGAATTTTGATTACGTGACCCTGGGGTTGCTGCAAGGGTTGAAAGTGTGACAATCGGTCATAAGCCACATTTTTCAGTGCCGTTGTAACTTTGAAATGAGGAAGTGATAAGCCGCCTGGGAAAGCCAAGGGAAATCATCAAAACAATTAAAAAATGAAAATTAGAATATTTCTGACGTGTGATGCGACACCCAGAAAAATATGGCATACTCCATTTAATCCTCCAGGGAAAGATTGAAGGCAAACGAGATCCAGGCAGAAGAAGAACATCATGCCTTCAAAATCTAAGGGACTGGTTTGGACAAAACTCAGCAGCACTTTTTTGTGCGGCTGCTGATAAAAACAGGATTGCCAACATGATCGCCAACGTCCGATAGCAGATATGGCACAACAACAAGAAGAAGTTGTAACTTTGAACGGTCACTAAATGAACTGTTGGAAGTTGAGGGCTATCTGTAGCCTTGATAGGCAGGAACCAGAATTGGAGGTGAGGAATGAAACTAAATCTCAGTTTCCCCATAGAAATCAATAGCAGCCAAATCGGTGTTTAAGATGGGTGGACTTCAGCTCCCAGAATTCCCTAGCCAGCATGGAACTCTGGGAGTTGAAGTCCACCCATCTTAAAGTTCCCAAGTTTGAAAAACATGGATTTCAATGCTCACAAGATCGTAGTTTTCTTTCTCTAAACTTTCTTTGCAGCCTGTTTTAGTCCTGGTTTATTTTCTTGCTGTTTTTTACAAGCCAACTGGTGATGGAGGAACAGCAAAGAAACGCCTTGATTTTCAGCCTCTTTTTCCTACCATTATTTTCTAGCAGTTTGTGGTCTTTATTTTTCTGAGCTAGGGCGATAAAAATCTTCACCCAAACCTCCTACGAGTTTAGTTTAGCACAGATTATGAGCTTCATGTTTGATGTAAACTTGTGAAGTCCTCCTATAAATAAGGGTTATTTTTCAACAGAACTCGAGGAGGTTGGGAGCCTTTCTTAGCAATGTTTATAAAGATGTCAAAAGTCCTGCAGGCATATTTTGTTAACTCGAAGTATCAGCCAAGAAGGTTAACCCTTGACTGGGAAAAGGAACCGGGCAGGTTTCTAGCTCTCAAGGTTTGGGATGTGAGTTTTTCTTTTCTTTAATTTTTTTTTTTTTGAAACTATAAGTAACTTGGATATCACAGAGGTTTTATCAAGACTTTGGAGGGGGTGAAAATTGGGGTTTTGTATTATCTTTGTTAATAATGTCAAGCTATTTTAGAATTTCTCAGGTGCTTCCTGCCTCAAAATAACAGGAAACGGTTTTGGGAAGCTGCTACCAAGTGGGGCATGTTCCAGTTTCATTTTATCTCCTCTCCTTAAAAGTTCATCTCTCTTGACTTCTTAATTGCCTTTTTGTTGATCTGTGACTATTAGCATAGCAATAGTGGTCAGACTTATATACCTGCTTCCCAGTGTTTTACAGCCCTCTCTAAGGCATTTACAGAGTCAGCCTGTTGCCCCCAATAATCTGGGTCCCCATTTTACCAACCTCAGAAGGGAAGGCTGAGTCAACTGTGAGCCGGTCGGGATCTTATCCTTATCCTTATTCAATCGTGAGTTAAAATTTCTCAACTCAGCAACTTTAAGTCATCTGGACTTCAACTCCCAGAATTCCCCAGCCAGCATAGGAAATGGACCTGGACCATCCTTCCCTTAAGCCAGTGTTTCTCAACTCAGCAGCTTTTAAGACGTCTAGACTTCAACTCCCAGAATTCCCCAGGCTGGGGAATTCTGGGAGTTGAAGTCCAAGCATGCTGGCTGGAGAATTTCTGGAGCTCAACAAGTTGCTAAGATTGAGAAACACTGATCTGGATGGTCTTGACTAGATTCTGGACCTGAGAAGGCAGAATGATTATCACATTAGCTTTGGGCGATCCAGATGGCTATTTGCAAAGAGAGGCTTCGAAATGATAAGTCCCAGCACAAGAAATGCCTTTATTTATTAATCTGCTTGTTTATTGGCTCCTCTGCAACCTCCCTCCCAGACAGCCCAGCCTTGCCAAAACCACACACAGCCAGTTCCTTCAACGGCACACCTTCCTGATTCTTCTCATACCAGGCGATTGGCCCAGTCCACAAATGAGGGGCTGGTTTGAACTTTTGATCTCCAACTATTTGGACGGGAATAAAGCAAGCCGACCTTCAGCCTCTAATCTGCGGCTTGTTTGGACAGCAGCTCATAGAGATGAAGCCAAGACATCAGGAAAACAAAAGCAGCCATCAGATGAGCCAGAGGTGCAACAGGAATCATAGACTCCTAGGGCTGGAAGGGACCTTGGAGGTCTTTCAGTCCAGCCCCCTGTTCAAGGCAGGAGGCCTTATTCCATCCCAGACAAAAGGCTGTCCAATTTCTTCTTGAAGACCTCCAGTGATGGAGCACCCACACTCTGGAAGGCCAGCTATTCATCGATTGATCAATCTCACTGTCAGGAAATTCCTCCTTTTTTCCAGGTCGAATCTCCCTCTGACTAGCTTCCATCCATTTCCTTCCTTCCCTTTTCCCTTTTCCCTTCCTTCTTCCCTTCCTCCCTCCCTCCCTCCCTCCCTTCCTTCCTTCCTTCCTTCTAGAATCATAGGGCTAGAAAGGACCTTAGGGGGGTCTCCTAGTCCCACCCCCTGACCAAGGGAGGAGTCTTTATTCCATCCTGGACAAATAATTGTCTAATCCAGTGATGGCGAACCTTTTAGAGACCGAGTGCCCAAACTGCAACCCAAAACCCACTTATGCATCGTCGAGTGCCGGCTGGGTGTGGCCCATTGGGTGGGCGTGGCCCATTGGGTGGGCGTGGCTGCGATGGTAATGCCAGACTGGGTGGGACTAAAAAGTTCAATCGATCAATTCCAACTTTGCAAGATTATTTTTTCCCGTGAGAAGTTGAAATTGATTGATTGAACCTTTTTTTTTTTGCACACGGCAGCGGAGGCCTAAAGCGAAAAGGTTTTATAAAACCCAGTTGAAGGCCTAGGACTGGGGCGATGGCGTGCGTGCCCACAGAGAGGGCTCTGAGTGCCGCCTCTGGCACCCGTGCCATAGATTCGCCACCACTGGTCTAATCTCTTCTTGAAAACCTCCAGCAATGGGACACCCGCAACTCCAGGAGGCAAGTCATTCCACCGATTAATCTTTTTCACTGTCAGGAAATTCCTCCTTATTTCCAGGTTGAATCTCCCTCTGGCTTCCACCTGGAAATCCTGGCACTCCCGGGATTGCCACTCCTATGACTCGTGCCCTGGTGTAGGAACAGTCCCCAGCCTTGTCCCAGAGTCTTCAAAAACTGTATTGCAGCTAATAAATATATAAGCTTTGGAGCAGCACAGAGCTCTTTGCTCAAGGCAGCTACTCTCCGTGACGTGCAGATGCTGTGATCCCTCCCCAGAGCTTCAAAGAAGTCGTTGCCATCTTGCTAATCATAATGAAGTAAAAAGCATATTAAATATGCAGGCAGGTCTCAATGAAACCATCTTGAAATAAACGATCGAATTAATTGGATGACATTTCGACTGCACTGAAATCTCATTAAAAGCCAATTTAGGCTTCGTCCCAGCCTGTTCAAATGGACCTTCGCAAACCACTCCAAAGGTTGCATGCTCTTCCCATTTAAACCCTGCTTAAACTGGGTCTGCTGGTGCCTTTGAAATGGCTTTCCATGACCTCAGGTAATCCTGCTTTCCTTGATGCCTCCTCAGATCCAGTTGCCATTCACAAGGGATCTTGAAGGACCTGAGGAAGTGTTTGCCTTGAAAAGATCCCAGAAACAGAAACAGAATAACAGGGTTGAAAGGGACCTTGGAGGTCTTCTAGTCCACCCCCCCCTGCTCAGGCAGGAAACCCTGTACCCTTTCAGACAAGTGGCTGTCTAGTCTCTTCTTAAAAGCCTCCCACAATAATTGTCTAATCTCTTCTTGAAAACTTCCAGCGATGGAGCACCCACAATTTCTGGAAGCAAGTCTTTCCACCGAGTAATTGTTCTGTCAGGAAGTTTCTCCTTAGTTCTAGGTTGCTTCTTTCCTTGATTAGTTCCCATCCATTGCTTCGTGTCCTGCCTTCAGGTGCTTTGGAGAATAGCTTGACACACACACACCCTTCCTTGTGGCAGCCCCTGGGATGTTGGAACACTGCTATCCTGTCTCCCCTAGTCCATTCTTCATTAAACTAGACATACCCAATTCCAGCAGCTGCTCTTCATACATTTTAGCCTCCAGCCCCCTAATCATCTTTGTTACTCTTCTCTGCACTCTTCTCTGCACACCCAGCTGCAATTCGAAGCTTCTTTTTGGTCCCCGATTCCACTCGCTGCCAGACTCAATCAGCCTTTTCCATAGTTTGCATCAGCCTCTCGGCCAAAGAACAGGCTGGCGCCTGGCATCTATCTTAGCCCAGTGAAGCCATTTCAAGCCTTTAATCTCATTTGGAAATGGGGGGGGGATGGAATTCATCATTTCTGATGAATCATCTGAAGCTAAATCACTCTGAAAGGAGGGAACAAAAAGCTTAGACTGTAAGGGCAGATCGGAAACTTCCTTCTGCAGAAGGTTCTGATGAAGACTCACGTTCCACAGAAACCCGATTCTTCTAAAGTAGGGCAAGGGTGGCTAAGATGACCTTTGCTCGCTGAACCTGGAGTAGCAGCTTCCTTTCAAGGGGCACGTAAAGTTGTCCCCATATGTGTAAATAGAGAGAGTATTAGCCCCTAAGAGTGCTAAGAAAGCTTAAAGATAATATACAAGGCTACAGATGTTTTGAACAGACCAGACCAGTTGAGTGTCTCCAAAACAGGGAAAGATTTGACCGACCCTCCAATTTAAGAAAGCACAGAGGCTTAATAGTACAAACTGGTCTGTTATAAGTTAACCGGAAGGGCATTTCCAGTCAAAATGTTCTGTCTCCTACAGATCTTCTCGAGGTGCCCTAAAAACGATTACATATTATTTGCTGAGGTTACTCAGTTGCAGATTAGCCTGTTGGCTAATCTGCGTTGTGACTGACTTAAAGAATGAGTTTCCCTCTGTTAATCCAGGAGGAGCTTCCAGGGATGGTTGGAACTGATTTACATCTTGCAGTTCTCCTAAGGTCACAAAGGAATCCCAGCCTGGTGGTCTGGCATGGTGCACACCGGAGACTTCTTCTTTGCACATAAAACCTGGAGATGAATCGAGAGGTCAACTGTGTCCATTTGGGGACTCCTTCCTCCTATTTCCCCCCCCTCTATTTTTCAGACCCCATGTTTCAAATTGTCAGCGATCCCCTTCATCCCCTTTTCTTCCCACCCCAGCTGGCCCATCCAAGGTCAAGACAAAGAAGCCATCGGGCGCTGAAGGAACAAAGCGGATGGCTCATTTCTCCAAGAAAAGGAGTTGAAGAGGAGAATCCATGACAAAATATAAAAGAAATATTACGGATTCTCCCAGGCATTAGTGATCTGGTTGCTGGGGGAAGCACATCTGTTTTAAATCTCTCGGTGGTGATCCTGTTAGAGATGTTAGTCTTGGAGAAAAGCGAAGTTGCAGGAGAGCAAAGATTTCCTTCCAAGTTAGCGCCTCTTTTCAAATTTGCTCTTGAGTTGGAAGGAAGAGCGGTGCTTAGAACCACAGAGGGATTCTGTCTTAGGTCTCCTTTTTTGTGGGGGAAGTCCAAACAGTTTGCACAGTGAATTTGGAAAGCCAGGTTGTTCCTCTAAAGACAGAGTCCTCCTCTAATTTGGGGGAAGGCCAGCTGGGTCTTGGCACCCGCCTTAAGATTGGGTACGTATCTTCTTTGACCTCTAGTCTTTCTGGATTGAAGGGGAGGAGCAAAGAAGGAAGGAGACCCCATCATGACAATATCACATGGGAACTCACTTGGCTGCAATAGTTGAACGTTCAACTCTCCCTTCAGTTGTGCTTCCCTAGTGAAATCTGCCTCCAGGTTGATGGGGGCCATCAGAGATGTCACCCAGAGGCTACTAGTCATTACACTTAGATTATGGCCTTTAACTAGCTCTGGTTTATATCATCTTGTGAGTTGCTGGTAAAACACACGGCTGACTCAACTTCTGCTTCAGGGCTTCCCAGAGGCCGGACAGTTGTGACCATCTAGAAGATCAACGATGGTGCTCAGCAATTTTAAGATGCCTGGATTTCACTTCCCAGTATTCTGGGTGCTGAATTCCACACATGTTAAAGTTGCTGGGGTTGGGAAACCTTGATGGAACTTTTGCTCCGGAGGGTCCACGAGGCAAGAGGAAACCATGTGAGACGTGATACACATTAAAAACAGGTGGTGCTTTGATTGGTATCATCCCGGCTCTTATCTTGCCCTTGCAGACAACCCTGGATCACGCCTCCCATCTGTCGCTTAGCCGCTTGAATGGGTGCAAATAAATGGGAGGTTAAAGCAAGTCAGAAGGTTGTTTGTCTCAGGTTAACAGACTGGGGGAAACAGGCCCAGGGGACGATAATGATGTTTATGGATCCTGGTATTTTCCTGCTCAGCAGAAATGTGTGTTTAACACAAACAAACCTATTTGGGAACAGAAGGGGAGAAAGAAGGCAACAGGGGAAAGAGTCAGTGCTTGCAAAATTGCTAAATTCTGTAAAGACCAGAAATTATTCTATGCTTGTTTATGACGCCAAGCCAGCTCTTCTGTACAGACCCTAGAAAGCCAGGGCAGACTGTCTGCAAAAAGACAGAATTAAGGTTCCAAAGACCCATTTCCTTGCAAGTTACAATGAGAACCCTTTTTCTGCTGCTGGAGAAGGAACAGGATGGTGTCTTGCTAAGTTTGCATGCACCAGCAAGCCCGGCGGTGCTGCAGCATTGCATGTGGCTGAAGCATGAATGAGCAAAGCAGCCTTCCCCCTGAATCTCCCCTCCTGTCGTGAACTCTTAAATTTCTTTTCTGTTTTTCTGAGAATCTGTTTGGGGAGTGGAGCAGTGCATACCTGAACGCCATGTGTTTGTACTAACCCTGGAAGCTCTGGAAAAATCCCCACTGAACTGGAGAAAAACATCAGCCCAGACGGTGCAGAGAGAGGCGGAAAGAGTTGCATCAAACTCAGCTCCAAGGCATAGTTTTTTTCCAGGTTTCTTAGGAAATCATGAGGGTCTGCCGCACAAAATCCCTTCCGCTCTTCACTTTACTGAACAAGGTCCGCAAACTGCACCGGCTGCAGTCTGCTTAACCATAGTTCCTTGAACAAGTTACAAGGGGCTAGATTCGTGCACAGGTAGTCCTGGTTTAGCAGCTACAGTCAGTATGAGCAAATTGGTCATCAAGTGAAGCAGTTGCTAAGTGAAAACGCAACTGTACTTGTGATTCAGCTTTCTTTAGTTTTACAGATCTGGGGAGGTCGCCAATGCCAGGATTGGTCACCAAGGTCCTTTTTCAATGCTGTTGTAATTGCAATTGCTAAATGCAGGGCTTTTTTTCTCATAGAACGCCCAGAACAGAGTTCTGGCACCTTTTTTGGATGGAACCTTGTAGGGTAGGCAAGGCAGGTTGTATAACATGTGTGAGTTCCGGCACCTTTTTTTTTTTAAAGAAAAAAAGCACTTGCTAAATGAGGCAGTCACTAAATGAGGACTACCTGTTTGAGCTCTGAATTGTGGATTGCAATTCATAGATTCAGAGATGACATCTAAGCCAAAGCCTCCCCCCCAGAGAGAGAGGGGGGTTTTTAGCAAGAGAAAACATTTCAGAGGCTAACAGCAGCAGAGATGTTTGCTGAAACAGTATTGAAACTGCTTTTGTTCAATAGTGGAAATGGGGGCAGAACAGCAATGTCCCCAAAGAGGGTGGGAGTTTTCACCCCTTCCAAACCACAGCGGGATAGTAAACAGGGTAACCAGTCAGCCAGGACAAGGCTGTCCAGGTTTCTCCCTCAGCTAGGATTCCCTGCAGCAATGGAGCAATTAGGAGGCCAAAAGGTCAGCCCGGCTGGTATTTCAGTCACCTCTGATCACTTGCAAGCCGGGAAGTGCTCAGTGCTGGGCATGGCTGGTGTGGCATGGATTGTGGGAACCTGCTGGGGCTCCCCAAAAAATCCAGAAGAAACCCCCCCCCCAAGGACTGAAGGGAGGAACTGGAGGAAGGAGGAGAAGCTGGGAAGGAGACCCCAAACGAAGCACTACCTTTGGGGACAATGCAAAGCTTTGGCTGGCCCGCCTTTCTCGAACCCATGTCAACATGTCAGCTGTTGATTCTAAAACAGCTGGATCCCTCTTGCTTGGATCAGCAGATTCATGAGAAAGAATGGGACACTGCCAGCAACAAGGAGTCTCTCAGGTCTTCCCTTTCAGCTGTCTGTCTGTCTATCATCCATCCATCCATCCATCCATCTATCTCCTACCTATCATCTCTATCTATCACCTATCACCTATTTATCCATTTATCTATCTATCTCCTATCTACCTATCATTCATCTATCTATTTATCTGTCTGTCTGTCTGTCTCTCTCCTATCATCTATTTTTCTTTCTCTATATCTGCCAATCACATTTAAGTACCGCCCTTCTTGCTCTCGGAGGGTCTGCACAGGTAAGTCATCGACTTACGGCCATTTGTTTAGTGACCATTCAAATGTCATTGAAAAGAGTGACTTACAACCAGTCCTCACACTTATGACCATTGCAGCATCCCTTATGGTCACCCAATCAAAATTTGGGCACCTGGCAAAGGACCCCTCTTGCTCATCTTGTGGGCAGGTGAGAAACTCCCCCCCCCGCAGAGAAGAGGCCAAAAGGAGGACGCAGAGCCCTTCAAGTGCACATTTTGGGGGGGCACGTGCCGGAATCTAAGGGGAGGGGAGAAAACCACCCCCCTTTTCACAGGATACCACGACTTATTGGGGAGTTTCAATTTTGATGGGATGTCCACTCAGGGAGGCCGGATGCCGCAAAGTGGGGCTCCCCAGGGATGTCAGGTCACGCATGGGCCAGGGACTGCTGATTTTTTGGGGGGGGGACCCCTGCTTTTACCCCACCCAGACGGTGCCCCTGCACTGGCCCTATTGGGACCCCCGACGCTCCCTCGCCTCCCTGTCCCAGGGGGAATTCCGGCTTTTGTCTTTTTTTTTGGTCCGGAAAAACTGAACCGGGCGCCCCGAGTGGCCCTTGCCGGCTCCGCTGCACGCATCTGCCAGGGAAGTCGGCCAGATGCGCCCGCATCTGCATCCTAGCAGCTGGGAAGCCTCGCGGCCTCGACCGCGACCTGCTCCCATCCGGCTGCTTTTCCGCGCCGGTGCAGCCCACCCTCTGGAATGGGGGGCGGCGGCCGGGGTGCCCCCCTCGGAGCGGCCCCTCCCCTCGCCCGTGACGTCAGCCGCCGGGCTCCAGCTCCCCGGCTCCTGGCCGCAGTCGGAGTCCGGGCACGGTGCGGGCGACCATGAGCTGCGGACGGCTGGGATCCCTGGCGCTGGGCTGCCTCCTGCTCGCCAGCTACTGCGGCAGAGGTGAGTGGGGGCGCCCCGGGCGGGACAGGAGGCTCCCACCCCCAGACCCCCGGCACGATGGAGCCCCCCGCCCCGGGCTTGCAACGAGCGAGGGCTGCCGGTGTCGCAGCGCGCGTCTTGCGCTCTCCAACCCCGGCGCGGCTCCTTTACTCCGGCGCTGAGTGGGGGCGGCTCCCGGACCCCCTCCAGCTCCAGGCGAGCCCGGGAAGGTGGCTGCCTGGTCAGGAGGTGCCCAGCGCGGAAGGTGCCTGCATGGGGGGGGGGGGTGCCCGGCTTGCCTGCCCGGGGAAGGCTTTGGCTGGGCAGGGCGCGCGAATCCCACCCGGTGCCGAGAAGCGGGGCGTCTTTCGCGCTCTCCGGCTGCACGGTTGGAGAACACACCCACCTTTCTCCCTGCCTCCGCTTCTACTCTACTCCAGGGTGCAGCAGCTGCTACAACCGCTTTGCAACTACTAGTGGAGGAAAAGGGGGCGGGGTGCGCTGTGGTGGAAGAAAGGAAGGCATAAAGCACCGGAGTTGGGGAGCCGAGGGCGTGGGGGGGAGTGGGGGAGGTGAGTGGGGGAGGAGGTCAGGGCCCCTCCAAAACGCAGCCCCTGCAAGACCCCCCCTTCCGTCCCCCTCTGCTCCCTGCCCTGCTTTGATTTACGACCCCGCGGCTGGGCGAATTGGCCACCCGTCCGTCGGGCACCGCCTGTTCTGGTGGCGAAAAGGCGGCGGCCGGGCGAGGGTGAAACGGATCCGCTTCCTCGCCCCCTCCCCGGGTATTAGGAAGGGGATTCCCTAGGACGCCCCTCTGGCTTCGCCCCCCGCCCCGCTTCCCAGGCGCGGAGACTGAAGGGGGCGGGCCCGTCTTTGCTGCAGTCTCGGTCGGGGGATTTTTGCAAAACCTGCTCTTCGGGACCCCTCCCACAAAATAGGATTGCTGTTGCGACGCCCGCGTTGGAACTGTCTGAGGATAATGAGCCTTGTAGTCCTGCCCGTTGGGCAGGGACCCAGCTGAGCTGGACGGGACCCGGGCATTGCCTGCGACTCGCTTCTAACCGCCTTGAGCCTCCGACCGACCCAGCCCTGGTTCTTTTGGGAGGGAGGGGGAAAATGCCGCGTCCTTCCCGGGGCTTCGTGGGGGCTCAAGCCCCCTCCCCACGCCCCCTTTGCTCGTTGCAAATGCGGCTGCCTCGGAAAGGGAGGAGCCCAGCCCGGCACCAGCTGCTCCGCAAAAAAAAGATCTGGCTGGTAGCTGGAGGGCCGGGAAGCCCCCTCCCCTCCCCAGCCTCTCGATTCTGCAACCTTTGTTCCACCTTGCCTGCAAAGAAGCTGAGCTAAACCCCCTTTATCGTCCCCCGAGACCAGAACCCAGAAGACGAGCCCAGAGCTGGCTCGGCGGCTTAGAAGGACGGATTGTGGCTGGTGCAAGCGAGCGTCCCCACCCGGGACAGGTGGCTGTGCTTCCTATCCTCCCCGGCCCCTCCCTGCCCATGGAGAGCAGGGCATTGAGGGAGGGGACTCCGGGCACACGCCACCCACCCACTTGGCATGCCTGAGCTTTCTCGCTAGGCTGAAACTCCAGGGAGGCAGATTTTTTGGCACTGGATGCTGGTGTCTTCTGTGGCTGGTGCTCTCCGTGGATGAGGTGTCTTCTCTTCCAGAGAAGTGCCAGCTTCCTCCATCTGCCTGTCCATCCTTAATTCAAGATGGCAGAAATCTCAAAATCCCAAGGGCGTGGTGCCTGCTGCTCAAAACAAGAGATCTGTAGGGCGGTGAGATTTTAAAAGAAGGACGACACCTCATCCCTTGCATCTCAGCGCAGTCTCTTTCTTCCCCTGGCCAAGCCTTTGCAAGATTAGCCCGGCATCTCCTTTGCGTTTCCAACTGCTGGGTCATGCCCTGCTCAGAGAGCATGTGGATTTTTTTTTTTTCGTTTTTTTCCCCCTCCTATCCTGGTTATGTATTCAGAAATATTTGTGATTGGGAAGATGTTAAATAAAAAGAAAACCAACATATGGAAATGAAAAAAGGGCCGTGTTTTTGCTCGTTTGCTAATTTCTCAGGGAAGTATTTATAACCAGGGAATGGTGCCAAAACAATTCCAGGGCTGCGCTCGGCCTGGGAACAAGCTGTACATTGAAATATGTAAAAGTTTTTAAAGAAAGAAAGAAAGGGATGGCGTGTGCTTCCAATCGGGGACGGGAAAAGAGGGATTCTCGTCCTGTGGGCAGCTTTGCTTTGCAAGTCTTGCGGTTCTTTCATTTAACAAGCCTTGAAAGGTGGGAAAGGAACATGCCAGCTCCAGCATTATCCCTTTGTAAATGTTCTTAGAAAATAAAAATTGAGGGTGACTGTAGCCCTGTGCTTTGTCCATTGCTCAGAAGGTAAAGACGAAGGAAAAAGGTGACGGAGAATGTATTCAGGATTGAATAACCAACTTGCTTTCTGCATAAAACCATATTTTATGTCCGGCCACGCCCTTCCTAACACCCAGTTTGTGAGACTGCTCACTGCAGGAGAGTTGTGGACTTTTATTTATGCAACTTCGATAAGAGGGTTTTGCAATGCTCCAGTTAAAAATCAAATCAATAGCTAGGGCAAATGTCATCAAATCCTAACATCGGATGCATAAATGCAGCCAGCTCTTTGGCGTCCTTTCTCCAGGGACTGAGTTCAAGATCAAAATCCACGCCAACAAGATAAGATACCTTCTATCTTCTTGATACCTTCTGAGTAGCCTTCAAGGGCAGCCCCATGCCGAGCACATTGCAGTAGTCTGTTTGTGGAGGTGGAACTGAGAGCAGTAACTGTCTCCGACCCATTGGCTCATACCTATTTCCAGGATCTTCTGTCATTGGTCATTAGGCCTTGAGGACACGTCTAATTCTAGCACAGTGGTTCTCAACTTGGCGACTTTCAGACACGTGGACTTCAACTCCCAGAATTCCCCAGCCAGCATGGCTGGCTGGGGAATTCTGAGAGTTGAAGTCCACACCACCCTTGTCCTGTTGATGAGACCTCTCCTCCCAGCCCGCCTTCTGTTCTCCTTTCAGGAAATCATTTATGGGACTGTACCGTATATTTCTACAGGGTCTTAACCATCCGGGACACCAGGCAAAGTGTCCGCGGGGAATTCTTTCCAGCTTGGGAAAAATGGCTGGGCATACAGTACCTTGGAGAAGGAACCTTTGTCTTCCATCTTTCTTCGCTGTCCTTCTCAATTTCTTTCCTGGTTGGCTGTGTCTTGGAGCGTCTGGCTGTTTCGATTATTTATTGTTGTTTTAGTGCAGTGTCCGAACATTGCAAGAATTAACTGAATGGCTGCCCAGAACCTGGGCAGAGGGGACCACTGTTATTAGCCACTCTTTAGAGATCTGGGTAGGGGCAACTGAGGCCGGGTCTAAAGCACACGTTCAAAGATTGCCCTCCACCGCAGCTTCACTGCTCACTTCTCACAACCTTGCACATGTTCCTTCTCTTAATCACACCCGATAGGTATGGAAATAACCAGTTCTGAGACTGACTCACCCCTCCGGTTGGTTGTTTCCCTTGAATGAGAGCCAGTGAAGATCACCAGATAACAATTTTGGATGAGATCCAGAAGGCTTGATCTAAAATTCCACGTCCGCTTTGGATTCCCCGCTTGTTGGCATTACCTTTGTGTGTTTGTGGAGGGTGGGGGAGTATTTAAAAGCATTTAAAAACTCCTCCCTTGCAGGAGAGTCATCCAAATGAAAGTTAGAGAAGGAAGACTTTCAAATGCAAATAGTCTTTGACTTAACCATCGGTCACTTGGTGACCTTTTGAAGATAGGGCCCACCTGGAAAAAAAGGGGGTTATAACCAGTTCTGATTTTATGCGCCCCCATCATGGTCAGGGGACTGCAGTTCTGGCTCTCAAGAACACAATGACAGGTACAGCCATTTGCAGCATCCCGCAGTCACACGATTACATTTTATGACAGTGTTGCTGAAAACCGGAATTTGCTTCCATTGGGGGGCCAAACCATGCCATGGCGAACAATGGGTTCTCTTAATGACCACTGTGTTTGTTTAACGGCCATCGTGTTCGCCTAATAATTGCTGGAAAAAAAGATCATAACATCAGGTCGGGATTTATGTCCATCCTATAAATAGGGCAAGGACTACCTATCATGCAATTCCTGTAGTAAAATAGTCATTGAGTGGACCAACCTCTGGAGAACAAAATCAGCCACCAGGATCAGCTGTTACTTGGTAAAGCCCATGAAGGCTCTAAAACCAGTTTAACACTTTGTTTTGAAGGGTGCAGATATTGAGAATTTAGCACTACCTGGTACCCTTCAGATACTTTGAGCTTAACCTGGGTTTGGCGGTGCAGTGGTTAGGATGCAGAACTGCAGGCTACTTCTGCTGACTGCCGGCTGCCGGCAGTTCGATTCTCACCTGCTCAAGGTTGACTCAGCCTTCCATCCTTCCAAAGTCAATAAAATGAGGATCCAAATTGTTGGGGGCCGTAGGCTGACTCTGTAAGCCACTTAGAGAGAGCCGTAAAGCACTGTGAAACAGTATATAAGTCTAAGTGCTCTTGCTCTTGCTATTGCTCTTAACAGTGCAATGAAATCACAAATCATAAGCTGGAGAGAATTGCTTTGAAAATGCATCCATTGGTTGCAACGATTAACAACACACTCTCCACTGAATGGATTGGTTCACAGCTTTCCCCTTTTTTTACAACTTTGCGGAAGAGATGCAAATGGGGTCTTTGATTGTAGTTTCTGGTTGGACGGAGGGGAAAGAAAGAAAGAAGGCAAAAGCTTCGGAGTCAGAGGAGGCTTATGATGGCAAACAAAAACTGGGAATGTTAGCTTTGGGTCAGCAAAAATTTGACTCTGAACTCTGCTCAACCTTTCTTGATCATTCTCCCTTCTGCTTTAAAGGTGGGAGGCATTCGGAGGTCATAGAAAATGATATACAAGCACCATTATATCCCTGTTCTTTCTCTCCAGAATTTTTTTTTTTTTTTAAAAAAAACGATATTGGGTCCAGACTTGCAAGATTCTTTCTGAAAAAAATCAGGGATGAAACCTGCAACTTTGTGCTGCCACAAAGTTTGGAGTGAGTGCCCACCACAGCCCTTCCGTCTTCTGTCTTTCTTTGTTTCTCCCACTTCTTGCAGCAATGCTTAATCACAATCTTTGCCTTCAAGAAGAGTGGTTGTTGTTGTTATTGTTTTTAGCTAGGAAATAAAGCCTTCACATTGCTGCATGTCGTCCTCTCTCTTTGGCATTCTCCTTCCTGTGTTGTACTGGTCCTTAAGCCAAGAGGTTGTACGTTGTGAATTTCAAGAACCCTACACCCTTTTTGCCTCTTTCCCTCCCCAGTCTGAATCCATTAGCTGCCTACAATAGGGGACCTGCCAGCCTCCCTTAAAAAGCACCTTGCTTGGAGTGTGCAAATGACAGCATAACAGCCACATCAAATGCAGCCCAAACCGGCAGCCCCTGATAAATAAAGATATCTGCCCTCTTTTCTACCCGTTTAATCAGGTCCATTGGGAGAAAAGCCAAGCCTTTCCTTCTAGGGAGAATTCCTCTCCAAGCAAACTTTCTTATGCTTTCTTTTTTTATCCTCTCCAGATGCTATTTTTTCACCCTTCTGGCACGTCCGCAATTCTACCCCCACCCCGGTAGCCTTGCCCCCACCCTCTCCTTATTGACAGGCAATTAATTCTCTGATTAATTTCCCCCTGGGAACTGGACCTCCCTCCCCCCTCCCTTGGTTCCCTTCATTGCTCCTTCCTGCAGGCAGGAAAGTCCCTCTCTGTCTAGCTTATGACCCTTTGGCTTAGCCACTTCTTTCCATGGCCTCCCAGGACGGCTCAGAGAGCGGTCGGTGCTCCAGTGGGTTTGGCTGCTTGCGAGGTTTGTGTCCTGACCGTTCCCAAGCAGGCTAAATATGGTTAACTGGAGTCCCGGGAAACCTGCCCCGGAGTGAGTCAGGCATCGGGCTTCTCTCATGAGCCCCCACCCCACCCCCACCCATCCTCATTCTGCCTCGGCAACTCACTGGAGAGAGAGACTGTGCATTGCAACTCATCCGGACGGACGTTTGCTTGGGGAAGAGTGAAGTGGGGGCCTGAGCCAGCTTTGGCATCAGATCCTGGGCTCTCTTGCTTCTCATGTTCCCTGGGAACATGCCTAGGTTCACTGCTGGGGGTGGTAGAGATGGGGATCTTAATTTTGCACATTTGGGGAGGGGGGAAACCTAGAAATATTTCACTGAGATTTTTGCAGAGCAGTAAACCACATTTTGGGAAGTCTGAGAATCAGGACCCTGGCATAAATTGGGCCCCAACCCGCCTCTAGCCCGGTGCTCCTTCCCCTAAAATATATCTGTAGTTGTTTTCTGTTTTTGCTCTCTGGCAAATGACACCTGATGATACAATCCTTCTGGGCATTTTGGGGCTGATAACCTTGCGCTCTGTGACTTGCTCCAATTCTCCTTTTAAAGCCGTTGCAACGCAGTTTGGCTTTGTTGAATCTTTGGCTGGGAGGACATGGATTTATGAACTGTAGAAAGAAATCCTGTCTTTTCTGCCTTTCATCTCCTTCCAAGCAGGATGACCCAGGGTTGCCATGTTGTGAGAAACAAGACAACACTCTATCTCTGCTCCCTGTGTCAGAGAGAAGTTTAGACGTCTTGATCCTCTCCTTGTTTAAAGTCCTCCAGGCCTTGGCCAAGAGAACAGGAAGGTCAAATTGTGGCTTTTTGACAACTTTGTGCCACTTTGTATTCTGTCTGGATTGTCCAAGCTTCCATTCAGGATCTCTCTTGCAAGATTCTTGCTGGAAACAATCTAGAAATTGGTTTTGCTTCTTCTGTTCGTTTCTGTTTCCGGTTGAACCTTTTCAGCCTAGAATAAAAGTGATATTTTAAAACCCCACATTAATTTAATGTTTTGGCCAGCTAGCTGTTGCTTTCCAGTAATGGTTGCTTTTTTAAGTGTGGTCCATGTTCTCCAGATCATCTTGGCAGTCACCTCAACCTACACACCTTCCCAAGGAAGGTTTCACCTTCTCAAAAGAATCTAGCCTAAACTTTCTTGACATTGGCACGGTCTTCTTGGTCGAATCTTGACTGATGCGTGCTTGAAGAGGCTGTTCCAAGCTTTGCAGAGATTTCTAGAAAGGGTGGGCTGCATTCAGATGTGATCACTCTTGTTCCCGAGGAGGGGGATGGTCTTCTTCCTTTTTCCACTCGTCTCACTTTCTTTGCTCTGGCAATTCTGGGTGGGCGTTTGGAATGGGGAGACGTTTTGGCAGAGAATGGACCCTCTATTCCCAGCTCCTCTTTTCTGCAGGCTTTCAGCTGTTTAGAAAGTCTTCCCGGGATCCTTGGGGCCTTCTTGCCTTCAATCAAGCCATTGTGTTGGGGGGCTGCCCCTATTTTCCTGCAGGGAGGGAGAAATTCGCTTCTGAACTTCGCTCGGGGCTCCAGGCCTGATGGGAAATGCCGAAGGGCTCATTCCGTAAGAAGGAAGTGGGGCTTCCAAAACAGAAATCCATCCAGCAGCAAAGCCCCTTTTGTCTGTGGGTCCACCCTCCCTTGCTTGGCCTGGCTGCCCCTCCATTTGGTGAACCGTCCTGTCTCTCCTCTGGACACCCCCTGCTTCCGTAAGAGTGTTGGCAGCAGCTGCTCTGACGTGCCAGCCACCAGCCTTTGTGCCAGCTTTGGGACAGCAGTGGAACAAAAGACCTGCTCTCTGACTAGTGTTCAGTGGCACGTGGTGGACATTCCTGGCGCATGAGTTGGTCGTGCAGGCGGAAGTCATCCAGCAGGCCAGTCTGGAGAATGAGAGGACACAATCACGCTTGGTCCTCTTAGCCTTTCTGTCTGTTCTCCCAACCCACCATTTAAAACCGGGTTATTCAACCTTTCCCAACTCTGGTTTGGTCTTGAGAATAACCAGCGTTGGTTCCTAGTTTTATAGCATGGAGCCACCATAATTTTCAAGCTGAGAGAGCTCTGCCTGTGAAGGACTTTGCAGTGCTGGATAGTTCATGAACTGAATTTGCTGCTTGAAATGGATATCGACTTTCATTCATTCCAGCCCCAGAAGCACTGCAGATTGGAGTAGACCAAGCAACGGGAAAGAGGGGGTGCAACTAGGAACCGGTCACCCCAAAAATACAGGTGTCCCTAGGTGGCTATGCACAGCCTTCAGTCCTTGTAAGGATTTAACAGGTGGATTCTAGAAACCTTAAACTTCCAGATCCTATAAGGTGTGATTTTTTCCCCTGAGCCTGACAGATTCTCTGACCTTGTTAGTGGAAGAACTTAATGATGGCAACTCTAACCATCTTGAGCTTAGATGCTGTGAATATGGATCACCTGTACAGCAGTCAGATATTGAAAGTGTTCAGAAAGATGTAAATTCTGCTTCTTATCTTGCTTGTAGGTCATTACTTCATTGGGGTGAGGCACACACATCATTTTTCTCAAATGTAGGTTCCTACCTTTTCTAGCCCTGTGGACAATTAGGCTTCACCTGCATTGTGGGCTAATCTGTAGCCCATTTCATTGATACACATCGTTGCTACCTGAGGGTTGTAGGGACGTAGAAAGAAGCACCAGCTAATTCAATTTGAATCAAGATTGTTGGTTCTGGTTGGTAAGGTCTTCTGAGATTTGTCCTCCCTTTTTCACCTTCCTGTTCTTTCTTCAGCATGGAAACCAGGTGCTCTGTGGCTTTGCTAAGAACCTTTTCCGACTTCACATTCCTCTTTTTCAGCACCATCTCTTGTGGCTTGGAAGCCATTATTTGGAGACAGATGGTTGGACCTGGAGAAGAGAAGAGTTGGCTTAGAGTTGGTGTTCCTTTTCAAGGATCTCAATGTCAAGAGATAAAAAACAGAAAGTTACAAAAAAGAAAAAAAGAAAAATAGGAATTGTTCTTTCTTATTCCATAGGACAGGGAATGAGTCTCTTCAGTGATGGTCTGTTAGGATGGTCTTCTAGTAGGAAGAGCGGTGGAATCAGAGAGCTTTGCTGGAGATGTTCAATGGAGGTGGAAGAGCTAGCCGTCGGGGACACTGATATTTGGATTCCTTGTGCTGAGCAGGGAGGCTGGATTTCATGGCCATGTCCAACTGTGATTCTCTCTTTTGTGAGTGTGGCTTGTAAATTTACTGCAATACCCTGATGGAAGTCCTGTGTGGCCAATGGAAGCAGATTGTTGAGTTCTTCAACATGCAGGTGGGGACTATTAGTTTGAATTGCAGTGGTAAGAGTGATACATTGGCTCATTCTGGGTAGAATCCTACAAGAATTTCCCCCACCTCTTCAAATTTGGGCAGAATGGTTTTCTCAATATCAGCTCAGTGTCAACTTCTGCAGCACCAACTGATGCCTCCATCTGTCTTTTGCCAGTCTCCTGAAGGTGGTTTCTCTCCACTCTGCTCACTGATCCTGAATCCAGCACATCAGGCTTCCCTTGATTATTCCAACTTCATCAGATCTGGAATGAGAGCAAGCCATTTAGATGATTCTCTTGGAGTTACCATCCATCCTTTTGGCTGAGCTGCAGAACTTGTGACATCTTCATTGTCTGGAGTGAACCGGAGCTCACAAGTGCCAAAAACCTTCTCCCAGAGATCCAAGAGTTGTTGTTTTATGCACTGAAGCTTGTTTTCTTCCTCAGGACCAAGACTTATCAGCCTCCCCCAAGGCCCTGCCCTAGCACTGAATCAATTGAAGCTGATTACTTTCCCCTGGACTGCGGCCAGCACCTCCATTACTTGCCTGGGGCTGGAAACAATCTCAGCCACCGAACCATCAGCGAGCAGCCCTTGCTTCACCCATGGAGATCTTTTGAGGACTCATCAAATGGGGTGGATGGAGGGGAAGTCACCTAGATGTCTACCTTGATTGTTCACACAGCTCCTTTTTCTTTCCTACTGGTGTCCAGTCCCATCCACACCTCTTAATGAGTGATGCCCTCTCTCTCTCTCTCTTTGTCTCTCTCCTTACAGCCTTCAGGCCCAGAGTCTCCACAGAGGAACAGCACACAAACCAGAGCAAATAAATAAACAGAACAAACTGTTGAAGCTTGTCCAATTCAATGAGCGGGCTTTGTAGGCTGGTTGCATGGAAACATCACGCCTCATCATGTTTCACATTTGCTTAGTGCTGAAGGTCATCTGTGCTCACTCTGGGGTTGTCTCTGCTGATGTTCAGCCGGGCAAGGATGTTGATTTTATTTGGGAAGAGACAAATGCTTTGTTCTGGGCTACCAGAGAAGAGGCTGTTTAAGGAGCCACTAAACCATTGCATGTGCTCCCCCCCCCCACAATTCTTCCACAAGTTGCCACCAAGCCAGTTTCCACCCATGGGAGGATGAAAGAAAAAATGAAGATGGTGGCCATGTGGTCACAGCAAAGAAGAATCAACTTTAGAGCTTGTGTTCATGGCTGGTTCTTGGTTCTGGTTTCTTTTTATGACTGCCCATCTGTGCTGGAATGGGTATATGCTAATTAAGGCTTAAAAACAAAGCAAAGGCCAAGATGGCTTATTGCAACAGTCCAGGACAATTTTAGAAGACATACATTCAAGAAGCAAGCAGTAGAAGTGTCCTCAGACGTGTCCGTCTGGGATGAGGTCATCTTTAGCTGTGTTTTTCCTCATGACGAACTACTCAAGCTACATCCACGTTTTAAGATGTGGGAAGCTGATCTCCTGTTAGCTGAGAGTTCCAGTGGTCAAATGAGTGCACTTACCTCATCCTTCCAACACTGAGTTTTGAAGGAGGAACCCACTTGTACTGTCCTGGTTTACTCAAGTTAAGTGGTTGCCATGTTTATTGACACTTGGAATAAGCTTCTTTGAATTCACCTTGATTCCTGGTGACTTTCTGGACACACCCGGATAACTTTCCTGGCAGCGATATGGAAGCAGTTTGCCATTCCTTACCTTCTCCAGACGTTTTATCTCATGCAACTCCCAGTCCGACCAACGCCTGTGAGACTTCCTGCTAGCTTCCCCTCAAAGACTAACCACATGTGGCTTCATTTGGCTTTTTCTAGATCAGCCAAGGATGTGAAGTTCCACCATCTTCTGCATTGATTCAGGTGCTCCAGGCTACCTAGTTGGTGGTCCAACCTGGCCAGCTGGTCACATTCATTTTGCAACCCAGAGAATTCTCCACCTCTGCCTAATTCATAGCTTGGTCCTCATTCATGGGAATCTCATTATGGGCTTACCAATCTTTCATGGCTGCTCTTTTTGGGGTGAGGTGAGGTGGTAGATGGGATTCCCAATCCTCTCCTTGCTGCAAAAGTTCATCTTCAGGGGAGGAATATTTAAGAATTAATGCCTGCCCCTTATCCTTACGTCAAGCCTGATGGCAACTCCCTAGTGAATCATCAGCTCTATCAATAGCTGTTATTTAATCTAGCTAAATAAAACCTCCATATTTAGAAGGTTTGGATGTCTAATGCAGCTTATTATGAGGGCTGTGGCTTCTTGGGGATTGAGAACATAATGATGCAAGAAGGTCACTGACCCCTCGGAGTTTTCTCCCAGTCTCCCTTGCTTCTTGGCTTCCTTGTTCAGAGAAGTTGGATTCTTGCTATATGACAGCCTGGGTATCGTCAGGAATAATTTGAGATCCCCTTCCGTGATGCAAGAGGGAGAACTGAATCCCCACCTGCTAAGTGCAGCAATCGCGCCCACTTGGTGGATGCCTGGAAACCCAACAGATGTTCAGCCAATGCGTGGGTTCCTCTCCAAAGGGGAGGGGGGAAGGATTGTGGGCCACCCAAAAGAGCTGGGCAGAGCAAACAGAGCTGCCAGGGAGGGGCCTCTCTCAAACAAGAATTGTTTTGTGCAGGATATTCATCCTGCAGCTTTGCACCTGCTCCCTTGCAAAGAGTTCCGGGAAGTTTGCTGGTTTTGAAGTTGATGGGAATGACCTTCTCAGGGCTGGTCTGCAAAGAAATTCAACCACTACCCCCACTTAAAAAAAAGACAGAGCCAAAGAAAGTTACATTTTAGAGAAAGTTTGGTGATCAAACTCAGGACCAATGAAAAGAGATTGCCCAAGGGGTATATGGGGGGGGAAAAACCACCGCCATCCAGCCGGGATGATTCTTTGGTGGGATCTTCAGAAGAAGCTTTGGAGTTAACTGTCCATTGCATGCAGTGGGGTGGGGGAAGGGGGCAGAAACCTCCAACCTTCCTTCAAGCTGGGGCACTGAAGATGAGAACTATAGGATTTGGTCCGATTCACTGGAAGGCCTACAGGTTGAAGGCAAGAAAACATGATGGACCATTTTGGTAGAGAGGTGACTTCAAAGGCTTGAATTCATCCTGCAGAAAGGGGTAAACCTTCTAATTGTGGTCCTAAGTCATGGTGTGTAGGAGAAGAAGAGGCTGAGCTGGAAGGCGGGGTTAAGTGTGTCATCAGTTTGAAGTCATTGCGTTGTCACAAAAGACCTAGGTCCAGCCCCCCATGAATTCATTGATCCTTATCTAGTGCCAATTTAGCTTTGACTGTTAGTTGACTAGATCCTTATATTAGAGGTAGCAACAATAAACTCTTCTGTGCTTTGAATTCAGTGAACGCCCCTGGTTACTTGTGCCTGACATGGTGGCCATTAAGTGGTTGACTACAGGACTCTGCAAATGCCAAGTGCCCAAAATGGGATCATGTGAATATGGAAAAGGGAAGTGGCCATCAGAACCTTTGAAACCGGGTCTTAAGTACCTCTGGGAAGTATAGAATCAAACACAGGACACAAAAATAAAAGCAATAATCAAGACTCATTGCAGTTTTTGCAGCAAGCACTGGACAGCCACCTGTCTGAAATGGTCTAGGGCAGGGTTCTTCAAACTTGGCCCTTTTATGACTTGTGGACTTCAACTTCCAGAATTCCTCAGCCAGGCAGGCTGGCTGAGGAATTCTGGGCGTTGAAGTCCACAAGTCATAAAAAGGCCAAGTTTGAAGACCCCTGGTCTAGGGTCTCCTTTCTGAGCAGGGGGCTGGACCAGGAGACCTCCAAGGTCCCTTCCAGCTCTATTCTGATTGATTGATTGATTGATGTTTATTTATTCAATGAGCCCTGGAGGAATTTCCTTCTAAAAAATTGAGAGGGATTCCTTCATACTTTTCAGGAAAGGAGGAGAAAGTGATAATCACACAATGGCAAAGATAACAGATGATATAAGCATGAATAGTCCTAATTAGCAAACCTCAAGTTATTCTCCTACCCATCTACTGTTGCTATCCACAAGAAAGAGTTATTCTCTTGAAAAGGAAGGTTTCAGTTGCATTGCCATAGCAGTTCTGATAAAATGGACTGAGAATTGAAGATGTCAAGGTTGTGCCAATTAGCATGTAGTCTTTCTATATTTATATCTTCCTAACATGCTTTCACTCCTCCCAAAAGATGGTTTTTCCTCACAGGAGGTCTGTTATAAATTCACACGGTCACTAAGTGACTATCATAAGTCAAGGACTACCTACCTGCCTACTAATCTACCTGTAGAATTTATTTTCCTAATAGGGTGGACATAGAGCTAGAAGCTTGTGGCAGTCCTATGGAAGCTAGATAGGTATGACTGTAGCTCTTAATTCTGTTTTTTTTTCTCCTCCAGGAGATGCAGAAGCAAATGTAGAGGTTTCCATGCCAGATGTGGTAGAAGCCGAAATTGGAGAAACAGCTGTAATTAACTGCGAGTTCTCTCTCCCAGAGAACAGCAGCTACGCTTATATCCACTGGTTCTCTGTAAGTCAAAAAAATCAGCTTTTTGGGGTGGGGAGGTGGAAGAAATGTTGGTTTCCGTGAAGTACCACCAAGGGTGGAAATGTATGGAAGCTTCTGAGGAACAAAGAGCTCTAGAGCAGCCGTGCTGTCTCATTTCTGCCTCCTGTTCCTGTAGGTTTATCTTTTTGTTATCATGACTCTCAGTTTTCCCTTTCTCTTTTTTGAAATGCTAACTTTGGCAAATCTTCCTGGAGTGTAAAATGGTGTTAGCACCACATTTGATGGTTCCAGAAATAAAAGAGGTTTGGGTTGTTTCAAAGTTTTAATCTTCTTTTATCTCTGGTTTTTACTGATTTTATTGTCATTTCTTTGATGGTTGTGAGCTGCCCAGAGTCCTTCAGAGTCAGGCAGCATACAAGTTTAAAAAATACTATTGCTGATAATAATAATTCTGGGAACGGCAAGCAGGGGAATAAAAAGGGATGACTTTTTACCTGTTCTAAAGGGTTGATTTTAAAAAATAGCTTTAAAATAGATAAATTTTAAAGATAGGTTGGCTTTTGTATAAAACAGGACTAAGCATGTCTCTTGCATTAAGAAGATCAACACTGCCCCCATATGACGATTTATTTTATAATTTACTCTGAAGGAAAATTCTTAGTCCTACTTTTATGGAAGTTTCAGTAATGCTCAGTTGGATTTGTTGGAATGTGGCTGCCTTCCAAAAAAGGTCAAAATGAACATGTTGGTTTTTTTTTAATAGAATTGCTCTGGGTTATAGTGCAGTTTTCGGATTACGATTAGCACAATTGGATCTAGAATGTGGGTTGCTTGTTAAGTGAATCACATCCAATTTTACAACTTTCTTTTGCCACTGTTGTTAAGTGAATCACTTCATGACTTGGCTTGTCAGAAGGTTGTAAATGGTGAACACAAGACCCTGGGATGCTGTAATCCTTGTAAATACATGCCTGTTGCTAAGCACCTGAATTTTGATCCCACAACCGTGGGGATAATGTGAGGGTCATACGCGCAAGGACTGTTGTAAGTCCCTTTTTCCATGCCCTTGTGACTTCAAACGGTTGCTAAACAAATGGTTGAAGGTCAAGGATTACCTAGAGGCGTGCTTGAAAACCCTGGGTCAGTTTCCCAGTAATCTGGCTTTGCTTGGAAAAATGCAACAAATTCATCTTGGGGTGGCCCCTATCTCCAACCATACAGCATCCCAGGGTCTTGTGTTCACCATTTGCAATTCACTTAACAATGGTGGCAAAAAAAAGTTGTAAAATTGGATGTGATTCACTTAACAAGCAACCCAAATTCTAGATCCAGTTGTGTTAATCCTAATCCTAAAACTGCACTATAACCCAGAGTAATTCTATTAAAAAAACAACAACAAATCAACATATTTATTTTGATGCTCTCACATCTTCTCAGTCATTCAATCTTGACTTGGACGCAACAGTGTAATTCTTCCCAGCCGTCACTTGGCGGATTTCAGATCAACTCCACTGCATTGTCTGGAGGTCTTGATTCTGGGCTGCAGGTGGAGAAGACAGTCCCCCAGGAGGAGTTGGCCTCAAATGGCCCACCTCTAGGGGGTTCTACACAAGGTATGATCCAGATGCAGCAGCCATTGTTGGAATCCATAAAAACCAGACTGAGCTTCAGATTTCCCACGGTGGTGGGTATCTTGACTTTTTTTTGCCCATCCTCTGTGGAGCCTCTGCAAGTTATCTTTGTTCCTCTCTGTCCTGACCCCTCTCCCATTTCTCTTGCTCGCCCCCTTTCTTGGACTTTTCAGGGGGAAAACATGGCACGGAAGAGAATCATCTCCTTGATCCAAGACAAGGAAGTCTGGGCAGAAGACCAGTACAGAGATCGTCTGAACATTGCCAAGAATTTCTCCCTCGCCATCAAGAAGGTCACTCCACAAGATGCCAAGCTCTACATCTGCCAAGTGGGGCTCGGCAGCCTCGGTGTCAGTGAGAACCGGACCAAGCTGCAGGTCTCAAGTGAGTGGTCCACCTCCACTTAACCCATATCTCAGGTTTGGGGGATTTGCAAAGAAGGTCCAAGCGGTGGAAGGCACCTTCCTTCTGCAACACAGCCTGACTTCTGTCTTGATCCTCTTCTCTTCCAGAAGCCCCAGAAGCCCCCGAGTTTCAGCTGGCGAAAGATGGATGGCGAGCTTCTGAACCCACGCTTCAAGAGGTAGGGATTGCTTTGTGTTGCCTGGATGTTACATTTAGCATATCTGCAGGGGGCTTCATCCCAAGATTTGGACCTCTGTCTGGTCCATCCCCTGCTCCGAAGGCATCCAGCTTCTCTTGGAAAGATCCAAGCGGAGCAGGGAGAAGTCAGAGAAATGAAGGTGACGATTGCGCAAAGGCCCACTTTTTAATTTTATTTTTTTGTAATGTGCTTGCACAGCTGTGAAGCCATTCGGGGCTGGTATTTCCTGATATTCTGTCCTTTTTACTTCTCACCTCTGAGAGCTACGGAATAGATCATGTGATTTTCTTTTCCTCCGATATAAAAAAGTTTGAATATAAGATCAAAACTGGCAAGAACTAGCATTTGGAATGGAAAAAGAAAGAAGAGAGAAGAAAAGAGCAAAAACGAAAGGCAGAAATCAAAGGGGGGGGGGAGAAATGACCACCAATTTTCTTTTACAGAAGTTTCAAGAATAAATCTACGTTCCCCTCTGACTCTAGCATTGCTTTCATTTATAATCTATTATTTTTATTTTAATTCTCAAAAGCAGGTGTCGTGACTTCCTTGTTTTCTGTTTCCCACCAACAGTCAGTAAGGGGTTTTAAATCATGCCCTTTTTTGTGTGGTCTCTTTTTTTATTTTAATTCATAGATTGGGATAAATTTGGGGCATACACATATATTTGGGGCCAAGTAGAGAAAAGTATTAATTTAATCTCTAGATGTCCTTGGAGCACAGGAGGTAGGCACAGAATAATGGGGTTGATATAATCTGCATAAGCTATATAGAAATCAAATCCCTTAGATAAGGTGTGTCCACCCTTGGCAACTTTAAGACTTGTGGACTTCATCTCCCAGAATTCCCCAGCCAGCCATGCTGGCTGGGGAATTCTGGGAGATGAAATCCATAAGTCTTAAAGTTAGCAAGGTTGGACATCTCTGCCTTAGATGATGGTTGCCAAGGGCGGGTTTCCCCTTTAGCTCTGTAAAAAGCGTTTCTACCTCCAAATTGGAATTTGAACCCTGAACCCATGTTAATATCTGAGCTGTTCACCCCTAAAGAGCTGCCAGGCCTGATCTTGTCAGTGTTTCTGTTCTTCAGATAGCCACCTGTACTGCCCGCAATGGCTTCCCGCTTCCAAGCATCGTGTGGTACAAGAACAGGGAAGCCCTTCACCCCAAGGATGAAGGTACGTCTTGTTGAGATTCTCCAAAGGTCACCCTAGACATGGAGCAAGAAAAGGGCTCACAAGGTCATCCAGGAAAAGGAAGGGCCCTATTCTAAGGTTGGCATCTTGTGATCCAGGAAAATGTGATTATCTTCTTCTATTCCCTGTCCTGTGGGTGAGAATGATGCCATCTGATTCTGGGTCCAGGGGAGACTGGACCCAGAATCAGTGGGTAAGTGTTTAGTTCTTTGGGGTGGCATGTGAGGATGATGGCTTTGGGTGGCCCTCTTGGCTGAAAAGCAAAGAGGTTAAGGATGAAGCAGGAGAAGATGGGATGGAAATCTTTTGACTTGGGAGCAGGAAAGACCAGTGTTTCAACCTTCAGACTCTGCCCTGTGGGGATGATGGCTTAATAGTAGGCAAGACTTCCGAATATGACAGATTTGGCTAAAACAGAGGCGTCTAACCTTGGCAATTTTTGAAGACTTGTAGACTTCAACTCCCAATATTCCCCAGCCAGTATGGGGAATGGGGGGATTCTGGGAGTTGAAGTCCACAAGTCTTCAACACTCCTGGACTAAAACATGATTACACAACTGAAGGAACTTCTTGTCTGAATGTACGATGCCGTCCTTGATCCGCTATCTCAAAAATAGAATTGATTCAATGTGACTGATCAAACGGAGCGTTCCTGGGTTACCACAATTGTTTTCGCCACACTTTGAACCTGACCTGTTCCTCTCCAGGTTAGTTATTTGGAACAAGGCTGACCTCATTGCTTTCATCTTTTTTCTCCACCAGAAATAGGGATCTACCCGACCGTCATCACGGAATCCAGCGGCCTGATCACCGTCCGCAGCATGCTTTCATCCCGAGTCACCAAAGAGGATCGCGAGGCTGAGTTTCACTGCCAAGTCAATTATACCCTGATGGGGACAAACAAAACCGCCGTGTCAGAGAGCTTCAAAATCAATGTTTTTTGTAAGTCTGGACACAGCACTTGGGTTGGGTGGGGTCCATAGGAGGCGGGGATTGGTAACGCTGGCAACTGACGTAGATAATCCTCAATTTATGACTACAATAAGGACTGGAATTTCAGTCACAAGTCATTGCGGTCGTAAGCTGAGTCACCCTGTCTCTGGATCCGATTGGATGACCATTTTTATCACAGTCCTAAGTTGAATCTCCCCAGTTGTAGGTCAAGCCATGTGATCATAAGTCAAGTTGTGTGTGCAAATCCAGCTTCCCCATGGTGTTTTCCATCAGAAACTGGCAAAAACAAATCCCACAAATTGTGATCACAGGACCACACAACGCTGCAACCAGTTATAAATGTGAGCCAGTGCTGCCACCTGCTGAATTATAGAGATTATTAATTGGTTTTCATGCACACACAAAATATTGTTTGTATGACAACCAATCAATAATACTGATTATATTTATATATATGTATGTAAACAATGAAAACAAACATTTATTTATTTCTATCCAGTTTTCAAGATAATGATTTTCCCAAGGCAGTTTTCATTGCATGTAAAATTCAACGAAGATTCCCCCCCCCCAAAAAAAAGTTACCTAAAACCTTTCCCAGGGGACATTCAATGGGGCACCTGAAATAAATCATTGGAGGCGACTGGGGTCCAGAATGAAAACTAGTCAGGGAAATCTGAATATTTTTACTAAACTTCCCATCCCCAGCTTTGCTGAGGAAGCCAAGGTGGACCTCAAACCCCATAATCCATGGCAGCATATTGCAGAAGACGGATGGTTTTGCTCTGCTTTTCTCGTAGATGCCACCCAGAACCTCAGTTTTATACTGGACCAGTCTAACCAAGAGTTGAAGGAAGGAGACAACGTAACTTTGGTCTGTGAAGGTGATGGGAATCCACCTCCTGAATACACTTTATTCAAGACAGAGGTGAGCCTCTTATCCCAGACCCCACTCCAACTTTGCCACACATCTTGCTAAGCCATGGAATGACTAACTATAAGCAAATCAGGTAAGATTGTACGAATGCAGTTTTCCCAGCTTGATGGAGCTGCTTATACATGTCAGACACACCCTGTTGAATGAAAACTTTTCATGGAGATCTAGCTCTGCTCCTACCCTTTCTCTCTCCTTTTATTTATTTTGTTTATTTATTATATCTGGGCAAAATACGGTCACCAAATTGTGACTGCAAGGTCAAAAAACAAAGGATCCAACATATGGAATCAGAGGGCCACAACAGAGCCCATAATGGAAACTTTTCTGATTTCCTGGCTGTGACAAATAAAGCGAAAAATTGTATCTGCAATCTAGACATACGTTTCTAATATTATAGGTTTTATGTTTCATATTTTGCATTTTTTATCTCTTGGGTTATCAAAATGTGATGTGGTAGGTAGGTAGGTAGGTAGGTAGGTGGATGGATGGATGGATTCCGGCGTCATGTCATAGCCAGTTGGTTCCATCTCTGGCTATCGGGGGTGAGTCATTAGCCCCCGCGGAGAGGGCCCGCAACCTGGGCGTCCTCCTGGATGCTCGGCTGTCTTTAGACGATCATGTGACGGCCATGGCCAGGGGGGCTTTTCATCAGGCTCGCCTGATACGCCAGTTGCACCCCTTTCTGGATCGGGACGCCCTACGCACAGTCACTCAAGCCCTCGTTGTTTCCCGCCTGGACTATTGCAATGCTCTCTACATGGGGCTCCCCTTGAGGTGCACCTGGAGGCTCCAGCTAGTTCAGAATGCGGCTGCGCGGGGGATTTTGGGGGCCTCTAGATGCTCCCATGTAACACCTCTCCTGCGCGAGCTGCACNTACGTACAGTTGCGGACCTGCGCCTTTTTCGCCGAGCCCTGAAGGCCCATCTATTCCGTGCGGCCGGCCTGGCGTAGTTTGATTATGTTTTAGTGGGGGTTTTGTATGGGGTGTTTTTAGAACAGGCCTGTTATTTAATTTGATTTTAGAACAGAAACTTGTGTATATTTATCGTGGTTTTTAGTATCGCCTGTTCACCACCCTGAGTCCCGTAAGGGAGATAGGGCGGTATATAAATTTAATAAATAATAATAATAATAATAAGATAGATAGATAGATAGATAGATAGATAGATAGATAGATAGATAGATAGATAGATAGATAGATAGATAGATAGATAGATAGATAGATAGATTTATATGCTGTTCATCTCCCTGTCAAACAACTCTTGAGTGGCTTAAAAATGTCGTAAAAACAGAGCTACAGACATTAAAACATTAAGGAATAAATAAACAGTATTTAATTAAGTTAAAAACCAGAATGCTGAGGGAGGGAGATGGGGGTCTTCTTCCTAGTCCACTAACCACCTCTTTTGCCCTAAACAGGACACACAATACTCATCCCCAGACGGGAAGCTGTCATTTCCCAGCGTCATGAGAAACGACAGTGGTCTCTACTGGTGCAAAGCCCTGGATCTGCACACTCTTGAGGAATTAATCGCTTCGGTGGATCTGATGGTAAACTGTGAGTAGCTCTCCCCTCCCAATGGTCATTTCTTATTTCAAAGGACAGGGACAAGGCTAGCTTCTTACTGGGAACTTACAGTTCTAATCCCAAATTATGTCCCTTTCTTTCGAGCAGAGATATACACTGCTGGAATTCCAGGAAGGTTTCTAGATTGTTGTAGGCACTTTGAAAGTCTGTCCCTTTTGAGGCTAACTAAAGATTAGGCTCAGGGTTAAGCCTGTTTCTCTCCTCCAGACCTCGATGTGCCCACCATCTTCCCAGCTGGAACCCAGGAACCAGTGGAAGGAGAAGACCTGACCCTAACTTGCTCCACCACAGGATCTGGACCCTTGAAATTCCAGTGGCAGAAGGTAATGCTGTTGGTGGTGGTGCCCAGTAGGGTGGCTAGGCGACTTTGGGGCAAAGGTGGGCTGTACTCGACAATTATGGAGGGAAAGGTGGTGGTGGGCGGGGCAGGGATGCAAGATGGGTGGGGTTCACTTCCATTTTGTGAAAGATGGGAGGAAGTTGTGAGCTGGAAAAGGAGAGGGAAAGAGACAAAATTCTCAGGAGGGAAGGAATAAAAAAAAATCTAAGTAAAGGGGACCACAGGGTGATTTTTTTCATTCTAGAAAGGGAAGCTCATTGCAGACGGTGCCATCCTGAACTTGACTTCCATCACCTATGAGAAAATGGGCAATTATACCTGTGTGGTGACAATGCCAGACTTCCCCGATTGGGTGCGCTCCCGGCACATTTTTGTTGCTGTTCGAGGTAGGACCATAGGGCACCCAGTAGCTCTCAGCCCCTTCTCCCTTGGGCACTTCTTGGACCATAAGGCAGTGCCCAGCATCTGCCCTTTCTCCCCTTTCAGCAAAGCCCCAAAAGGTGCTTCTGAAGCAGAATCTGAGCGTGCGGGAAGGGGAGGTGGTGGATCTGACCTGCAGCTTCTACTCGGTGCCTCGAATGAACATCTCCTGGAGTACAAGTAACGGCACGGTAAATGGGTCCCTCTGGCCTCCCGCCTTGGCCAAGTTCATTCACAGAGGGATATTTCTCTCTTACAGACACACATACACACAGAGAGATTTCTGCTTTCCAAAACATTTATTTCTCCTGCCCACACTTGCTAAGATTATGTCAGCCGTAGACCAACCTTTATCCTCCTTTTCTTTCATTTTTTTATTTCTCTTCTTTGCAGTTCTCTAGAATGGGGTAAAACAGCGTTTCCAAATCTCGGCAGTTTTAAGATGTATGGACTTTAATTCCCAGAATCCCCCAGCTGGCTGGGGGATTCTGGGAATTGAAGTCCACACCTCTTAAAGCTGCCAAGATTGGGGGACACTGCTGTAAAAGAAATGATATAAAGGCAGTTTGGGATTGTATTGTCTGTTAGCCGGATAATTCTTCCAAAACAGACCCAAACTGGAGTAGGAGTGTAAAGAGAATCCAACAAAAGAAAAATTGGCTTCAAAATTGGAATGGATCTAGCTTGGGCTCTTGAGAAAAATATTCCAGTGTGCAAATAATACCCCCTGGTCATTGGGGTCCCAAGTGAGAATTTTGAGCTGGTTTGTTGATCATCCCTTCACTTGTTTTCTTGGCGGTCCCCGGTATTCTCAGCAGTCCTCAAAGACAATAATTGAAAAGAGCAGGGGAATAAATACTGCTAGTTTCAGAGGCATCACCTGTACAGGTACTCCTCGATTTACAACCACAATTGAGCCAGAAATTATGGCCATAAGTCATGATACTTGTAACCAGGCTTGGGGTTTTTTTGCGTCATTCCTTGAGTGAACGCTGCAGTCATTAAGTGAATCCATTGTTTTCTCCGGACTGGGTTTGGCCAGAAAATTGGAAATAAATACCAACTTCTGACAAAAACATCATAAATTCTAGTCAGGTGATTGTGGGGCGCTGCAAGTGACCCTAAATACAGTATGATTGCCGGGCATCCAAAATGCAGTCACATGACCATGGGGGGAGAGGAATGACATCAGAATTTTGAAACTGGGTTGCAATTTCAACTGGTCGCTAAGTGACTGATCATAAACCAAGGACTATCTTTAAGGCTCGTTTCCTGGGACTGCTGGTCATAATTTCTCACCTTCTTCCTATTTAATAATAACAACTAACCCACTGTTGAATTCCCCTCAACAAAATAGGAACTGTTCCATCTTTTTTTTAAAGGTGCACACATCCAGACGGAAATACCACCACAATAGCACTCTTTCCGTGTTGGTCACCAAGGAGATCCTCAAATCAGGCCTCAGCTGCAGTGGTGAAAATGAGTTGGGGTCAGAGAATCAACACTTCCCACTCTGTAAGTGGTTCCCCCCTCCCCTTGGAGCGTCCCCTCTGTAAGAAAAAAGTCTTGATGGCTCAAAGAGTTTACTCAGCGTGTCTCTTCTTCCTTTCAAGGGCTGAAAACCAAAGACCGTCCTGACAAAACGGGTAAGTGCTTCTCCGTTAGACACCATCAAAAAAGCATTGCAGCAGGAACCCCACTGCAGCTGCGTTCTTGGCTTTGGGGGGCACCTTCCCTGCAGACGCCCCATTTATAACTCACGAAAGAGGCTTTGGTGAAGAGTTTTGCGTGCCAGCTGGGGAATTCTGGGAGTTGAAGTTCGCGTATCTTCGTGCCAATTGTAAAAGGAAGGTCAGGCATGTGATCAACCTGATTTTTGAGGTGGTCATTAAGCAAATACTGTGGTCGTAAAGTGGCTGCAGTGGTGCCACAATTGTTAAGTGAACCAGTGGTTTGCTGTTTTGGGCTGGTTTTGTCAAAAACGAGAAACAAACGCCAGTTTTCAACAAGTCTATTATAAGACACAGTCACGCGATTGTAGGACGCTGCAAACGGCTGTAAATGCAGCCATTGTTGGGTGCCCGACATTTGGTCACATGATCACGAGATGGGGCAGCTGTTGGAATTTTGGAACCAGGTCATAAGTGCCCCCAGGAAGGTCCGGCATAAGTTTGAATGGTCACTAAGTGAGCAGTCATTAAGACGAAGATTACCTGTACTCTAGACCAGTGGTTCTCAACCTTTTTAATGCCGCGACCCCCAACCGGTCGTATGTCAAGGACTAAACCAGTCGTAAGTCGAGGACTAAACTGGTCGTAAGTCGAGGACTAAGCCGGTCGTAAGTCGAGGACTAAGCCGGTCGTAAGTCGAGGACTACCCAACCGGTCGTAAGTCGAGGATTTTCCCTGCCCGGGAGCGCCGTGCATGTGTGGTTCCGCCCCCTGCACCGGCCGAGGCGTAGCTGGCAAGCGGCAGAGACGGAGCAGGCCGACCACCAGCTGGCCCAGCTCAAGGGAGGTAAGGCACCCGCCGGAAAAGGGGAAAAAAATGGCGGACAGCCTTGCTTGGCGACCCCCGTGAAATGGTCGATCGACCCCAAATGGGGTCCCGACCCATAGGTTGAGAACCGCTGCTCTAGACGAAAGCTTGATCCCTTGACCAGGCTGAACTCGATCTATGCCTGTGTTGCATTTGACACAACTCTCAAGCAGTGCCACTGGCAAGGATCCCACCCGGACGCTTGTTTTAGGGGGGTCTCCAGCCTACCCTGGGACATTTGATATGGCTTTTCCTTCTGCCGAACCTCCCAACCCGAGGCTAGTGCAGGAGACCTGAGCAAGGCTCCTTTCCCAAACGCTGCCCCTTGTTCATGCGTCAAGCGGAACCCCACCAAGGTCAGATGTTCCGTTCCATCTCCGCCTCCTTTCCTTTCCAGAGACCATAACGCAGGACAGCAAAGGGGTGATCATCGTGGCCGTCATCGTCTTCCTGCTGGTCTTCGCCATCCTGGGGGCCGTCCTTTACTTCCTGCACAAGAAAGGCAAGCTGGCTTGCGGACGCTCCGGCAAACAAGAAATGTAAGTCGGAAGCATTTCCTGGGAAATTCCCATTTGCCTGTCCTTCCGAGGCCACATGCTTCCCAATCTCATCACACCCAGCAACAGCCGGCTTCTGAATGCAGGGGAGAGGGGCAGGTGGCTTGATTGGCTTCTGCTCCCTTGCCGCTGCCCCCCCCAGCAGTAATCGGGAACCTCCACATTCCCCCTAATCCCTAATGGTCTGTGAGGACGGCCTTGGTACAGGAAGGAAAGTCAAAGCCTGGACAACTCTCGTCCAACAGCTTATCTCAGTGGAAACCGTGGGAAGCATTAACCAGAGGGAAACAGGAAAGTAGAGGAATACTTTCAGACTTACAAGATTGACAACAGCCCTTCACAGTTGTCCAGACAAGCACCACCAACCACGTGTACAACCTTTATTGTTCTGCTTACTGCAGCAGAATAGCAATAGCACTTATATACCGCTTCACTGTGCTTTACAGCACTCTCTAAGTCTAAGCGGTTTACAGAGGCAGCACATTGACCCAACAATCTGGGCTCTCATTTTACTGACCTCAGAAGGATGGAAGGCTGAGTCAAGCTTGAGAATCTTGCAAGTCTGAAAGCACTTTTCCCCTCCTATAGTTTTAATTACGCCAAAACTAGGAAGGGTCTGAAATGCTTCCTGCCCGTTTCTCCTTCTGTGGACCGAGATGCCTTTTGTTTAGTCTGCGATTCTTCCTCCTTCCATCTCCTGAGGTCGTTCCCACAGGCCTTTACATTAACCAAGTGTCCAACTGAGCAAAAGTGCCTCTTGTGGGTCTTTTCACCTGGATTAAGCAACTCTGCCCTCACACGCAAGAAACAGGAAGCAGAGACAAGGGTGCCCCTCCCTCTCTGACCTGCAGCATGCCCCCTCCCCTTGCAACCCCCTTCCCCAGAGCCCCATCTGGATCTGTCTCAACACTATCACACTCCTCCCTCCTCCTCCTCCTCTTCAGCACGAGGCCCGAAGCACATAAAGACGAGATTGTAGTTGAAGTAAAATCAGATAAACTTCCTGAAGAGGCGGGTCTTCTGCAGGGTGCCAACGGTGAGAAGAGATCGCCAGGTGACCAGGTAGGCAGCTCCTGCAGCTGAAAAGGTGGGCGGTTGCTTTCCTGCAGGGCCCTCCATCTGTGTATCCTGGGGGGGACTTTCATCCATCGTCCCCCTCCAGATCAGTGCCACCATTCGGGGTGCAGATGGGCTGTCAGCAAACAGTTCCTTCTTAGTGGACTGGACCCCCTTTTCTCGTTATTAAATTTATTTGCTGTCCATCTCGCTACAACACAACTGTGGGCAGCTTAGAGGATTAAAAAAAAAGATTAAAATCCTCAATACATATTCCTAATCCAATAAAATGACAATACCGTCAAGGTACAATCTTGCCCCAATGATCAGAAACCCACCCATTCCTCCTTTGCAGCTCACTTCAGTTGCATCGTGGCTTGGATGCTACTGGGCAATTTAATATGTAGTCCTCAGCTTACAACCAGAATTGGAACAGGAATGTCTGTTGCTAAGCAAGGCAGTCATGCCCAATTTTAGAACCCTTTTTTTTTGCCACGGTGGATAAGCAAATCACTGCCATCATGCAGCCATTAAGTGAATCCAGGTTCCCCCCAGTTGACTTTGCTTGTCGGAAGCCAGCTGCGAAGGTCAGAGGTGACCTCAGGATGCTGCAACTGTTGTAAATACATGCCACTTGCCGTGCCTGAATTTTTATCACAACTGTGGGGATGCTGTGGTGGTTGCGAGCGCAAAGACTGGTGGTAAGTCACTTGTTTCGGCACCATTGCAACTTCAAACATGCTAAACAAATGGTTGTGGACTACCGACAGAGCGCAAAGCACTTTCCTCTGTGAGCTGCTAGCCCAGCGCTTCTCAACTTGGCAACTTTTAAGGTGGTGTGTGGATTTCAACTTCCGGAATTCCCTGGCCAGCATTCTGGAGAATTCTGCGAGTTGAAGCCCACACATCTTAAAAAGTCACCCAAGTTGAGAAATACTGTTCTCGCCCATCTCTGTTTGGGGCTGCAGTTCTCCCCACCATCCCATCAGCATCTCTCAGCAGGGGCCAACCCTGCAGGCAGGATCTTCCTTTGCAGTCACAAAGGTGGGCCTTTGCCCTGAAGGCCTTTGACCTTTCTGCAGTCACTTCACCCTGGCTGGGATCACGGAACAGGTTGGACAAAAACTAGCTGGCCTTTTTGCCCAGCGCGGCGGGTTTTTTTTAAGGGCTGTGCCGTGGGAATCCAGGCAGTTTGGTTTCTTTACCCCACAGGGTGCAAATGCAGGTTTGACGTTAGAGCAGGAAACAGGTTGAGCCCATTCCGCAGACGTGCCTCGCTTCAGCATCTCCCCGGACTGCAGCTTCACTGCTTCTTTTGAACCCAGAGCCGGCTTGGCAACCTTCCGTCCTCTCCTTTCCAGTGAAGGAAGAGTGGGTCGTTTGCAAGAGTCCCAAAAAATAGCCAGCATGTGCTTTTTTTTTGCCCTGTCTTGAAACTTGTCACTTGCTCTCGTTCACACAACTGCTCCCTGTGCTAGCAAGAAATCACTTTGGGTGAATTGGGATCTTTAAAAAAAAAAAAAAAAGAGGCATGCTTTTCTGGATCCTAATGCAAGATCTTCCTCTCTTGGCTCTCAAAGGGAGAGAAATACATCGATCTGAGGAACTGAAGAGAGCTGGCCGTTTTCTTCAAATTTTCTCCTGCCCCCTCTAAAACATTCACCCCACCCCGTCATTCAGACACGCAGTAACCAACAACGCACGGATGGACCCAGTACGGGATATTCTGCAATCTTGCCTTCTGTCTTTTCAAGGAGGATGTGATTTTTTTCAAAGAAGACAATAAGGAAAGGAAAGGTGGTTTGATGCATTGTAATTTCAGAGCATTTGTGTTAAGAGGGTGGGCAGATCTGTGCTGTTCTGTTGTATGTTATGTGTTTGCATTCCGGGTTTTAGAAAAGAAGGGAACAAAAGGTTTAAGTAGGCACAATTCAATACTGGACAAGCCAGTCAGTTCAGAATTAGAACTGTTACACCATTAACACCCAATTTGTAAAGCTGGAGCACAGGATAATGGGTAAGAGGCTTTGTTTCCAGTAAGGAGGTAAATCGAAATGTTCATTTAAAAAGCATGTCAAAGGCGGAGAATGGCTGAAGTTGAACAGAAGACGTGAGTCTCAAAAGTGAAAAAGGAAGAAGCACATTTGAAGTTTTTGTTTAAGGACACTCACCGGGGGAATTTGTTCGGTTAATAAGTGAAATGTTCTTTCCGTGGTTCTTACTTAGGATAGGAACAAGGCAATGCTTTTCAAACTTGGCAACTTTTAAGAATTCTGAAAGTTGAAGTCCGCACATCCTAAAATTGCCAAGTTTGAAAAGCACTAGAAGAGGATTTTTTTGTGTGTAAAAACTGTACAGTCACATCTTATCAGAGATCTCCAGCTAGTCCCCTCTTCCCTCCAGCTCCAAAGAAATCCCTGCTCAAGTCCACAGCCACTGCCGTAATTTTTGCTAAGACCCTCCGCAGCGCCCACTTCTCCCTCGGCTGCAACAAGAGAAAAATGGGAATTGGAGACGCGGTTCTTGGGTTTCTGTCCAGCTGAGATCCTTGGAGGAAGAGGCAGCTGCCACCGCCAGAGACCAAATACAGAAGATGTGTTTGGCTGCTCTGGAGGGTTGATGGTCTTGAATGTCTTAGAACCTGTCCTTGCTTGGAATGGACAAGATCCCTATGTGGAAATCAAGTCATGCCTCCTCCTTTCCCTTTCCCTCCTCCCCTTTCCTTCTCCTGGGATCTCCTGGCTGCCGTTTCCTATTTTGACCTTTATAAAATTTGAAGCTGGGAGGAAAAACCCTATATAGCAGGGGTGTCCAACTAAGACTTGTGGACTTCAACTCTCAGAATTCCCCAGTCAGCATGGCTGGCTGGGGAATAGCAATAGCACTTAGACTTATATACCGCTTCACAGTGCTTTACAGCCCTCTCTAAGCGGTTTACAGGATCAGCATATTGCCCTCCCCCAACAATCTGGGTCCTCATTTTACTGACCTCAGAAGGATGGAAGGCTGAGTCAACTTCCTGAGAATTGGAAGTCCACAGGTCTTCAGAGCTGTCAAGGTTGGACAACTCTACCCTATAGTAAATATCTTGCTAGAAAACACTATCTGGTTAAATGGGTTACCAAAACAGTGAGGGGCTGCTGTGCTTTACATGCAAGCCAGGAGATGCCAGAATGGAAAGCTTTTGTTGGAGATATACATATATTTTTTGTTGACATGTGTGTAAATTTAAGAGTGTCTGAGTTCAGGGTTTTATATATATATATACATATATATATAAATGAAAAATAAAGAAGCTAAAGAAGTCGTCAAGAATGGCCTCTTGTGTACATGGAGACTGGAAAAAGGAGAATCTCAGGGAATGGCTTCGGTTATTTTAAATCAGCTGTGTTAAGAGGAGGGAGAGAGAGAGAGGTTTCCCGGTGCAAGTGTGTCTGTTCACTAGGAAGGTGGCCTCACCCATTATCAAACAATGCACAACAGACAAAAGCTTGGCCTTTGTGTGCGGCCATCAAGTCTACAAGCAAAGTCTAGACAGGGTTGTTCAACCTCAGGAACTTTAAGGTGCTTGGACTTCAACTCCCAGAGTTCCCCAAGCCAGCATGGTTGACTCAAGGAATTCTGGGAGCTGAAGTCCACAAATCTTAAAAAGTTGACAAATTTGGAGAGCCCTTGTCTAGAGTCATGGGTCTAATTTTCACTGATGTGAAACTGCTGGAAAAACCATTCTCAGGGAACCCCTACAACTGGGGTGCCCCTGCACCTCAGCCTGGTAGAAGGGGTTCCCTATCACAAGAACTGACATTGACATCAAACAAGCCGTGTGCTACAACAAAGAAATTTATTTAAAAATAAAACTTTTCCTTTTGTTTCTCTTTTTATCGACACACATGAAATTCCCTAAAGGCCCCCACCCCTCCCACCAAGCTCTTCAGTGGGCCCCTTACCAGAATGAAAAATAAAAAATAAATAACATTAGTATAACCTCTAAAACATTAACAATGCATCTGCAAAATAAAACAAAAACCCGAGGACTTTAGCCCAAATGAATCTTAAAGCTCGGCTATTCTGTAAGAATATTTACCTTCTGTTCTTACTCTTTACATGTCTGAAAGGATTAAATACTGCTAATATATTTTTTTATATTAATGATATTATAACTTTTAAAATAGTCAGTGAAAATCTGATTCTTTTTTTTTTAGACACCAATATTACATTGGTTCTTGACCTTCAGGAGAAATAAAGCTACTTGTTATTAACCACTCTTTTCTACCCAGCAAAGATAACTTATAGTTTAGTGTAACCTCTTCCCAGATCGCAGTTTTAGTCCAAAAAAGAAAAAAAGGGAACTCTTGATCATTGGGTGGGAATGTCATCCAATCTCATCCATGATTAATTCCACTCTTCCAGCTACCAATAATGTCCCTCAATGCAACTGCATGCCTAGGATGTAGGAGGCCACACTTTTAAGGAAAGAGATCCATTGTGAACCGAACAGGCACTGAACATTTAATCCACAGGAAATCCTTGTCCAGCCACACACACACACGCACACACACACACACACACACACGAGAAATGGGAACGTCCAAGCAGTGCTCAAGAGGCAATGCTAGACCATTTCTGCCCCTTCAGTGGCCAAAAGCAAAAAAAAAATGCCCCCCAAATTGGCCCAAGGCAGGCTCTGGGCCAAGGATTGACAACTTGAAGACTTGTGGACTTCAATTCCCAGAATGCCCCAGCCAGCCGTGCTGGTTAGGGAATTCTGGGAGCTGAAGTCCACAGGTCTTCAAGTTGCCAAGGTTGGACACTGCTGCTTTAGACACACCTTGAAGGAGCCAACTGGATTTTGCTTCCGGACCAGTAGACTCCGTTTCAAGAAGGAAACCAATGATGGAGGAGTTGGGGGTCCCCATAGCTACGTTAAAGTTGTCCAGCAGCACTCCCATCACCTTCAAGTACAGCTTTGGGCAGGAAACACCAGCCTTTCGTTGTTAGTAATGAAGAAGCTAACAAGGGAGAGCTAATTGTGGCTGTTGCTCACGCCAGCGTGTGGCCAACCGCTGGCTCCTTCCTTCCTTCCTTCCAAACTAAGATACCCCAGGAGACGCTGCAGGGCTCTGCAGTCAAGTTTCAAATCTAGTTTCAGGTTCGTCCTTGGGGAGAACAGCATTTTCCCTATTGAAAAGGCACTATACATTTGGCTTTCAGTAAAATAAATCAACACTTCCCCCCCCCCAAAAAAGAGATGGGGGAAGGAGGGAGGTGGGGTGGAGGAAAGTCAGATGTGAAAGCAGCAGGGAACATCCCCCCCCCCCCAAAGAAGTGTTTTGGCCTGTACTTCCCTCGTGCTTGCTGGACTATGACATTCACGGGAAGATGCTTTAAAAAAAAATGTCCTAGTGAAATTTAAGACGGGAAAAGGAAATGAAGGAACACACGGAGTGGAATCCAGTCGGCTACGCGGCAATGGCAGTGCTGGCTCTGCTCTGTCTAATCCTCGGCACGGCACCCGCAGGAAAACAAAGGCCTCTCTTTGTTAGGACGTGGGCTGATACAATGCGCGCATCTCACTTCCAGCAAGGAGTGTCAACAATTCCCCCAGGATCACACCAAAAGCTTCTTCGGGGTTTTGCAAAGAACTCGAGAAACTGACTCCTGAACTGACCCAGATTGAACCACCATCCTGGAGAGAAACGGAAAAAGGTTCCACTAATTTTTAGGCTGGGGGGGGGGGGGGAGAGAGAGAGAAAAAAAACAAAGCCACTGCAACTTTAAAAAATAAAGTTCTCCTTGCAGCAGGGACGTAGAATTCCCCTGCTTCTAGGTGCCATCCCCATCTCCTTCGCACACAGCCAGAGTCCCCTCCAGGAGGCCTTCAAGCCCAACAATTTTATCTTGAGTCACCTGCAGGCAGGAAGACTGGACTGGCACCGCCAGCTTCCAAGGAGGCTTGGAGATCCCCGTGAGGTCTTGGCCATCTTGTTGGTGCCTCCTGCTACCCAGAGAAGACCTTCTTAAACCTCCTGAGCAGAAAACATCATTCCACAGAAACTCTCTTCTCCGGCCTCTTAGAATGAAAGCATCCTTGATTAAGGAGGAGGAATTAATGCTATTGAAACACGGAAGCCAATCATGCAGGGGACCTTGAGATGTCCGCTTTCATGCCAGGGTACATGCTCTCGCCCTGCAGGTGGTACAGAAAACTTGGGAAGCAGATGAGGAAAGAGGGGAAAAAAGGGGGGGGATGCTTGCTGACCTTTCCCTAGACCAAAACAGCTTCCTCGTATCTCTTCCCTGAGAACCCAGGAAAAGTAACACCAAGAGCTTAAAGCAGGGCACCAGAAAGTCAGTGTTTTATGGACATTGGTCTTCCAACAGACTTTCTTTTGTTCCTGATATAACAAGCCAGGAAAAAGTCTTTTATGCTGTTCCAAAATGGTTGCATTTTTACTACTGAGTAGGTAAGAGATTCCAGGGGGTGCTACATACACTTTTTTCTGCAAGTGTCTAAGGGACCATGCTTGTGGTTAACTTTTAATTAGAGTTTTATAGGTAAATGAGGGGATCTGGAAGAGCCGTAAGGCATCTAAAGGCTGCTAAGATGGGCAGCTCTGTTGACCGACCATAACATCAGGAACATCACGAGACAGCTGCTGTGGCCCAACCCAGCCCGGATCACCTCAAAGCAGAAAAGAGTGGGGGCTGCAAAGTAGGGAGCTTCGACTCCCCACCCGCCCAAACACCTTCCCCAATCCAACACGCGAGAGCTGTCAACACCTATCACGCTGTGGAGTCCAGTGTGCGGCAGGTAAAGTCGGCATCGGGAAGAGGTTGACTTCCAAAGGAGGACTGAACGTGACAGGAGACAGGGAAGAGGAGGGTGGGAAAACGGAAGGCGCTGAAACCTCCGGCTTCATCAAGAATCTGTACCTGACAGCAGAGGGTTTGAAAAGCCTGAGCCAAAACATACAGCAGCAAAGAGGCCCGCAGGTGGTACCCCAGACCACCAGGGATGTGGAGGTACCTTCAGCATCTTGGCCTCTGGTTGGGATTCACAGCACGAGACAAGTTGACCAAGCAGCCCTTCCCCGTATTCTAACGGCAAAGGAAACCAGTGACCGGCATCCAAAGTTTAGCAGGTCTGTCCTCTCCAATCAGAAAAGTGCAAGGAGGGGAGGGGGGTGTTGGATGGGTGGGCAGAGAGAGGAGAACCCAAAGAGGGACAGGAGATTGTGGAAGGACACACCTATCTGCTCCGCTTCACGCCACTCAAACACCTGGACTTGCACAAAACCCTGATGACCGAATCTCAGCAGAGGCAGGCCCGGCTTTGCAGGGAAGTCCCTCAAGGAGCCTGTGCTCAACGCCAGGCCGATGCAGGCAAGAGGCTGCCCAGGCAGGTGGACGCACGGGAGGAGGGCTCCAGGTAGGGCCGAAAGAGGTGCTATGTGGCCACGTGCGTGGGGGAAGAAATGGAGACAAATTCCCGGAGAATATTCTTGGCCATGTCAATGTTGTTGTGGGCGATGAGCAGGGCTTTCTGGATGTCCTGATATGAGTAACCTTGGCTCATGAGATTCTCGATCTCGGAGGAGAGCTGCGGGGAGGCCGCAGGGACTGGTCCTGCTCCGCTGGCCTGCAGGCAGCTGCCCGCCTTCCGTTCAGAGTTTATTCTCCGAGGCAAAGGTTTCGGGGGCCTCTCGGGAACCTGGGAGACGTCGGAGGCATCTGCAAGAGAAAGCAGCACGGGGCTGAGAGGAAGGGATTTTGGATCGGCAGCTTTCCTGCTCTCTTCTGGTGGCTCCTTTCTGGCCATTAACCTTCAGAGTTTCCAAAGCACCAGAGGGCAGGACAAGAAACAACGGAGGGAAACTAATCAAAGAGAGAAGCAACCTGGAATTCAGGAGAAATTTCCTAACAGTGAGAATAAATGACCAGTGGAAGAGATTGCCTTCAGAAGTTTGGAAGCTTTTGAGAAGAGACTAGACAGCCCCTTATCTCAAGTAGTATAAGGCCTCCTGTTTGAGCAGGGGGTTGGACTAGAAGACCTCCAAGGTCCCTTCCAGCTTTAGTCTGATTGATTAATTAATTAGATTGAACAACTGATAGCTCTGGGCCTCTAGTCTGGCCTCGCTTGAAGGGCTGACATCGCAGCACTCGGGAGCTTATCGCTGCAACAGACCTTCTGAGCAAAGCCTGATGCAGAGCAAGGAAACAAAACAGCTCAACATTATAGTGCCTGCCAATCCCTCCCCTTTCTGAAAGTCAGGAAAGGAAAAGTGTGGAAGGACTTGAAAAAGAGGGGGGGGGGGAGTCAGTGGTCATTATCACCCAGCTCCAGGGATTTGAATGCTGGGGGTTCCCTATCAAAATCCAGGTATTTTGCTTGAGATTTTGTCCAGGACAGATAGCCAGCTCTGCCCCTCTCTCTGTTCCCAACCTTTTATGTCCTGTCCAATGCAGGGCTCTTTCCTAGAGGCCTCGGCCACCCGCCAGCCTGCCCAGGAACATGCGTGAGCACCTGCTAGAAGTTCGCCATCCAGAGAGGCGTGGCTGAAGGAGGTGGCTGCGTTGGAGATATCGGACAGTGTGCGACGAGTGGTGGCTGGCTGGGCGGATGGGCGGGGAACATCATAGCCGTCTTCCTCGTTCCCCGGCTCCTCAGGACCATTGGGGGCATCTTCATCAGCTACCATGTCCCCTACGTCTGAAAAAGGAGTAAGCCTTTTCAGCACACCTTTAGGCCTCCAGCCTGCAGGCTCATCAGGAGAGAGAGAGCACTTTCAAGAGGAGCACGGAGAGCCTAAAACTCAACGCTGATCAAAAATGCACAGAAATTTTTTAAAAGTGTGATGTGTAACACGTTTAAAGCGCTCCATGGCATCGGACCTGGGTTACCACGTTTAAAGCGCTCCATGGCATCGGACCTGGGTATCTTCGAGACCGTCTTCTGCCGCAGATTGCCTCCCATCGACCGGTACGCTCCCACAGAGCGGGCCTCCTCAGGGTGCCGTCGGCCAAACAGTGTCGGCTGGCGACCCCCAGGGGGAGGGCCTTCTCTGTGGGAGCTCCCACCCTGTGGAACGAACTCNAAACACACAGAAAAGCCATTTTGCCATCCCGAGATGGCCTAGACCAGGGGTGGGGAACCTTGGCTCTTTTATGACTTGTGGGTTTCAACTCCCAGAATTCCTGAGCCAGCCAGCTGAAGTCCACAAGTCATAAAAGAGCCAAGGTTCCCCACCCCTGGCCTAGACATTGGTATTTGAACATAGATCTTTTTGACATTTATATTTTATTGTGTTTCATGAACCTAGGTGAAGTGTTTATATTGCTAGTCCACGTATGATATGCCGTACGCTAAATAAATGGAAATCTGAAAGAATGGCAGTTGCAGATTCTTTCATTCCACAGAAAGCAAAGACCTCAGAGAGTGAAAGAGCAACCTGGTGGAAGAGTTAGCCTGTAATTTTTGCTCCCTGCTATAAATTGCCAGAGTGAACGGTCACAGTCACACGTAGGATGGTCACACGTAGCTATTGTGTAAATAATGCCCAGTGCAAGTGGGCTTATATTCTCAAGGAGGAACTGCTCAATCCTTCCTCCATCCAAGGGGCAGGAGAAGGAAAATGAAGTGTTAATGGCTCTGGATGAGACATACAGACAAACACAGAGAGATAATGAAAGCAGAGGCACTGGCTGGAACGCTTGGGTGCCTTTCTTAGCAAAGAGAGACTGTGTTTCCTTCATTTTGGCTTCTTGCAATATAAATCTAGCCTAAACGTGATTTCATTTCCCAGGAAACTTACCAGGCATGCTGGCAGTTTCAGAGGAACACGGTGCTGGCTGGGACTGAATATTGAACATTGCTTCGTAAGTCGTTCCCTCCATTTCCTGCTCACACTCCAATACGCTGAGGAGAGAGAAAGAGAAGGCATTGGATTCAACTCCCACAACACGAAGAGACACTGTGCTCAAAACTTCAGCATAGACCTACAAGCTGTGCCGTTTTGAGCCTGTAAGCATCCTTGGCCATTACACAAAGCAGAAGAGCATCCTTCTGATCAGGTTGTTTTCAAGGCCATGCCAAGTTTCAAACAATTCTAGCTTACAATATTGCAGGGAATTCAAAGGCCAGCCAATTTCACTCCTAACAAGCACCAGCAATAGCACTTAGACTTACATATCACTTCATAGCGCTTTACAGCCCTGTGTAGGCGATGTACAGAGTCAGCCTATTGCCCCTAACAATCTGGGTCCTCATTTTAATGAGGCTGAGTCAGCCTTGAGCCGGTCAGGATCGAACTGCTGGCAGTGGGCAGAATTAGCCTGCAACGCTGCATTCTAACCACTGCGCCACCACAGCTCTACCCCTTTCCACTCAGAGCCTCTAAAATTCAATCGCAATCACAAACACGGGGGGGGGGGATCAAAGGACTCCCTCACCGTGAACCTGTATTCATTTCCAAAGGCAGTTTGGCATCAGGCTTTTGTCCAGCACAGCCAGGGGGCACCAGGGGCAAGGAGGAAGGGGACATGTACTCAGAGTCTTCGTCATTCCCAGAGGCCTCTCCAGAGAGCAGCTTTGGGGCAACCAATGACCTGGGGGGAGAAGAAGACAAGACAAGTTTTCAATCTGTGATAAAAGGCAGCCAGCTGCTCTCTGCTGATGAAACGTTGAAAGCAAAAGTTTAGAAGGCTTTTGGTCCATGTGTCTAATCTTTCAAAAGCTTAGCTTTGTGACTCACGATGCCCAGCTTTGCATCACAAATGACACTTCTGGCAATACAGTTACACACACACACACACACACACCAGGCCTCACATTCTCTCAAGAGAGAGGTGCCTCTTACATTAAGTTACTCAGCTGAGGAGATCCAATTTAATCCTATTTTAGTTTCGTGATGCTGAACTCAACATTCATGTGGTTTCTCCCAAGCACCATCACCCAAAAGCCATCCTATGGAACCTCCCCAAACGAAACAAAAACTCCAGCCAGATTTAACTAAGCAGCTTAACCTAAAATCACCCGCTCCATTTTGTGCATCCCAGCTTCCCAGAAAGCAAGGCCTTCACTACAGAGAGGATCAGAAACCAGTGAGGAATCAGATGCCAACCGGAAACTCTCCCCAGAGTTTCGACACGAGTTTCTAACTATGGTTTACCGATTGTGCAATTCAACTCTCTACTGATGTTGAAACATCCTTAAAATTTTCAGTGGCTGAACTTCCTTGAGGACACAGCTTACCTTATAGCAAGAGAATAGATGGCATTGGCAGAAGAAGATGGTTTTATTTTAGAATGTTCGCTGTCTAAGCCAGCAGGAAGACCGAGTTGATTCTGCAAGAAAACGTTGCGTCAGACGCCATCACCAGCGTACAGCTGGAGACCAAAAGAGGTATATTTATTAAGCCTGTTGTGAACATTTTTGTAGTTATAAAAAATGCACACTTAGGCATCACCTGTTAGCTTGTAGCCAGGGCATTAGCTCCTTCTCTCAAGGAAGATAACACCACCACATGGGCCCAACTATTTTGTCACCTCTTGAACAGCCTGAGGAAATATCACAGATCTTGTCCATTTCCTCAGGTGTTATCAGATCAAACTCATCCCAAGTAACCAACAAGGGCCATGTCTCCCCTGACTTAATGGTCCAGATCCAAGCAACTTTGTCCACTAGAAATAATCTTGCTATGCCCACCGTTGCCTTTGTGTAGGAGAAGGAGAGGCAGAATCTGCAGCAGGAGTCAAAAGAGGGATCAGACAAGAATCCCTACGTAGCCACAAGCGAAATCAGTCCAACCCTCCTTCTGTTGACCCTTATCTAACTCCAAGCAGCTGCCAATTGTGAGGTGAATAGTCCTGTGCATAACCATGAGTAGTAATAAATCAGTCTAATTGGATCTTATGGGTTGACTTGCTCTTTTGTGCCTGACATTTTTGTAGCTTTACCAATTTCATAAATAAGCCATAAGAAGGGGCAGAAGGCTCATGCTGCAGACCCCGTTTGGTCAAGGAATTCCGACTGGCAGGGTCCAGGAGAAGAGCCTTTTCCGCTGTGGCTCCCATCCACTGGAACACCAGGCCCCTGAGGGTGCCCACATGCACCCGTTGGCTTTCTGAAAGAGCCTGAAGACCTGGCCTTTCCAATTGGCCTGTTGCCCTTTCCCCCGTGGGAAGCCTGGCACACACACTCACCACCGGAGTGTCCAAGCTCAGAGTACTGCCCAGTCTGTGAGGCTCCACTCTGGCATCCATCTGAGAAGGCAGTGAGAAAGGGAGGGAATGGCGGTTCTTCAGCTCCCGACTGGCCCAGGCTTCCGTGGGCGCCTTCAACATTGGCCGCGATGGCCAGAGCTCCCCCTGACGGTTACAGGGCACGGGGGGCAACTTGTCCCTGGAAGGACAGTCTCCTGGAGTGCAAGGCAAGGGTCGTCTCTGGGACCGAGTCTCTGTCCCAACGGCGTGGGGCCTGTCTGGAGGGGGGGGTGGAGGAAGATCTCGGTGAGTCGGTGGGATCGGCAGAGGTTTGTCTTTGTGGAGAGAACCAGGTGCAGCCTGTAAAACAATGGAAAGCTTTCCAAGTACAACTGTATTTTAACCTTTCTCTCTGAAGCAGTTTTTTTCTCTACCTTGGTGGCTTTAAGATGCATGGACGACGACTGCCAGAATCCCCCAGCCAGCCATGGAATTCCAGGAGTTGCAGTCCACACATCTTAGAAGTCACCGAGGTTGGAGAAGCAGTAAAGTTAAATCGTAATATCCTTCTTCCTATAATCCTGTATAATCATCAAAGCCATGCACCACCTGTTCATGTTTTTATTTTATTCTTATTCAAAAAGCTGATCAGAAGTTTCCAGCCACCAATAAAACAACAATTAAATTATAACAGGCAAGTTATAGAGGAAAGGTAACTCTGAGGTGAGTACCACACAGCCCAAAGTGTGTAAGGATCCACAACATGCTGTTAACGTGGGCAGGAAGAAGTGGGCTCTGGCTGAAAAATCAGTCAATCAAGGCTGTGAATGGAGTCATTCAACTCAACAAATGCAATAGCTGGATGATGAATTGTCAAGAAGAGGGAAAGTGGAACAGTCCCATTGCCATTGAAGAAAATCAATCAAGCCCAACACATTTCAGACAGTGTGGGATCCTTGGAGCCCTCTGAGCTTGGGAGTTGTCTCGCAGACGTTTCATTACTCAGCTAGGGAACACAAAGCGCCAGCTGACATCATCTTTGAAGAGGTTACCTAATTGGGTAATGAAACATCTTCAAGAAAGAGAGCACCAAGGATCCCACCGTTCAACCCTCAGCTACAAATATTCTCTTCCCTTGGTGCATTTCAGATAGACGCCTTTTGAAGGACACCTGTTCAGTCTACAAGTTCCGGTACCTTGGAAGTGGTTCCTGGGCTTGATGCTCCAGGTGGGGTGGACACACGCTGCTGCTGCTGCAGAAGGTCCAACCGTGGAGGTACTGGGGGAAGTGCCGCCTGCGGAGTCATTGAAAATGGAGAAGGGGGACGCTCTACCTGAAGAGATGCCAAGAGGACATCAATGAAAACATTTTTAAAAATCCAACCTAATAATCAGGTTACCACTAGCTTGGCATTTCAAGTCACCTTCTCTTCAACTCAAGGGAGAGACCTGCTATTCATCTCTACCCAACAAATATAAGCAGGTCCTCTTCCTTCCTGTTAATTCCAGCATCTCAGCAATCACAAGGCCTGTTCTGTCACTGATTAATCTGCCTACTACTCTTGAACTGGACTTGCAGTGGGCATAGTTTTTGAAACCAATAGATGGATCGTCTTAAGGACAGCCACCAGCTGAGGTGCAACGAGGGCACAGGCCTGGCTGGAACTGGTATCTGCTGGGACCCAGCAATCCCAGAAATCATTAACAGGTTCCATGAGAGCAGAAAACAAAATATTATGCAAATAAAATGTGCTACATCAACAGGCAAACAATGGCAGCTTCAGCAAAGGCTAAATTTTCTAAGTTGGTAGTGAATTCAGTACTCAACTAGAGACTCATAGAGATGCATCGCTAACCAGCACACCTCAAGTACAAGGAGACATTATCGACAAGCTCAGCCGTAGGTGTAAAGGACTGCAAAATCCAAGAAAACACACACACACACACATGAGCACCCCTTGCTAATCTGAGCTTTGCTCAAATTGCTTGGAGGAAACATACCAGGATAGAGTGCAGGCAGAATGGACAGGGCTACTCACTGCAATATTTTACTGCAGAAATCCCAGGTGACTGGCAATTACAGACATTAATATTGACAATACAGACATTTAATTAAAGTGGAATGCTGACAACCGTCTGAAACCAAATACTAGAAAACGTATCCAAACTTGGCTCATGTGATTCAAAGGAGTCAAACTGAAGGTTCAGGGTCTGTACAGAACATCATTCTGAAGACCTAGTGGCTACCTCTGTCTGTCTGTCTGTCCATCCCATCCCAGTTTATATTACTTCCATAGAGGAGACCAACAGTCCAGTCTTACTTTTGCACCAGCCAGCTCTTTCATCATGAACAGTGAATCATCCGTTCTGTCGTCGTCATCGTCATAATTTGGAGAAGGGGCTCCTTCTGCCCCATGCCTCAGAAGCCCTCCCCCTCCTCGGGGATCAAAAGGGTCCACCACAATAGGCTCGGTGCCTTTAATTTCACACCGGCAGAACGGGCATCCCTGCCCCTCCGATTCCTGCAGGTAGAGAGCAAGGAGGGACATAAGGACCAGGGGATTCACGCAGGGCCACCCCATGGAACGTGGCAGCAGGGTTAGCTTGGAGGGAGGGAGGGAGGAAGAAAGAAAGAAAGGGTAGAACTTACAACTTGCTATTGCAGTAGGAAATTAACTAGCCTGAATGGATGACTAGAGGCCTTATGAGAACAGCCAAAGAAAGAGGAAGAAAAATCAAACGGTGCATCTCTCTCTCTCTCTCTCTCTCTCTCTCTCACACACACACACACACACACACACACGCACACACCAAAAAAAACAAAACCATTGTCTCCTTCAAGGTAGCTGCACAAGTCAGCCACTCCATATTCATAACACTCATTTTCGCTGCATAAACACACTGGAGCACAACTCCATGACAGCTGACACAGCCTAGAAAAAAACAGGCATTCCAGGTGCCTTTTGCAAAACTGGGGATAGCTGCGATACTGACACAACATGCCCAGCCAGGCAAACCGGCCACCAGCTGCCGCTTTCTGCACAGGCTGCAGCAGGCTGTGTTTTAAGAAGTGGGGCTCTGACAAGGGCCAATTGCCATACCTGCCATGACGTGAGACAAGAGGTACACATGAGGTGACCACAGGGTTCAATCTTCACATCTTTGTCGTTTTCGGCACAGATTTTACAGAGCTGGAAGGTGGAGCCCATCTCGCAGTACAGTTCGTATTGCTCCTGAGGGTAAGAATCCAGAAAGGGACAGATGTAAAAACACCTTTCGGGAAACAGCCTGCTTCAAAAAGGGCCACGGAGAGGTTAAAGCTTGCAATGCATTTTTTTTTAAAAAAAAAATTCATCGATGGCCACTTATTTCAAAAGGTAAGGAGTATCATGAGTGGAACAGGGTGCGATTCTTAAATTGTGGCTGCAAGGACTTCAAACTGCAGGCATTGCAAGAGATGGAAAATCTGATAAAAGAAAGTGCTCTCTAACCCATATTCCTCGGTACCCTTTTTGCCAAATGTAGACTCCACACATCCCTTTGTGCACTTTCTGTATTTTTTTTAAGCTTAAGAAGACTACATGATGGGGTCTCCAACCTTGGCAACTTTTAAGACTTGTTTGTGGACTTCAACTCCCAGAATTCCTCAACCACCATTCTGCGAATGGAAGTCCACAAGTCTTAAAAGTTGCTAAGTTTGGAGAGCCCTGGACTAGATGGAAGGAATGGAGAAGAATGAGTGATCTCCGTTCACCTGGGTGACTTTAATGTGGTCCTGCGGTGTGGGCTCACACAGGCCGGTCAGGTCAGGATTCTGGTTTCTTCCATCGGGATACAAGTAACTACAGGAGAGATACAAAGATTATTTATTTTAAAAGAAAGATATAGCTGGACAGAGCAGAGTCTCAGACAAGTGGGGAGAGATGACATTCTTTCAGAGAGCTGAATTAGAAGATACACTTAATTATGAAAAGGAGTTTGTTTGTTTTTTTTAAAAAAAGAGAGACCTCACAAGGCCCCAAATGTGGAAAAATAAATTTTGACTTGTGATTTCCCTATTGATTAAAACGGAACAGGTCTCTTCGCTTCGAGCTGCTCAGAGCCAAACCTGTTGCAGTGCTTTAGCCAATCAAAAGTCGGGTATTTTAAGGAAGCTTGCACTGATTTGCTCTAATAGGCCTGGGCAATGATGCCACATGCGTCGTGACATCACCATGCAAATAAGGCAACACACCTATTGGCATTTGGGATCATCGTGCAAGTTCATAACTGCCTCTTTTGCACAATGAGGCCCTGACACACCTGCCAGCTTTTTGATGTTGCTGTGCTTTGCGACTGATGCCTATATGACAAACCCCACAGGGCTGGAAAGAGAAACTCAAATCTGTTGCGTATCTAAGGACTGTACACAACCTTGAATTCAGATGCCTGATAAGGCAGGTTATATTAGGGCAAGCACAACAGCAAGGTTGGGTTTCAGAGAGAGAGCTAAGAAGTTTCAGATGCTCTTCAGCTTCTCTAGGACAGAACAGACTGAATTCCTATTCTGTTTTTCAATTACAGGGAGTCTTCTATTTACAACCGGTTGCTTAACAAGCATCTGAAGTTATGATGGACTCAAAAAAAGTTATTTATGGCTCGTCCTCAATGTTATGAGTGCTGCCCACCACCACCACACCACCCCTGTGGTCATGCAATTGCATTTTGAGGGTTTCTGCCTTTTTTATTGGAAAAAAATGCTCACTGGCTCACAGGATTGTGACTTACAAGTATGTGTGATTTGCTTAAAGACTGCGGTGACTCGGTTAACAACCATCATAAAATCAAGCCCAGCACTTGGTGATTTGACTTATGATCACAATGACTTACAACCAAAATCCTGGGCTCAACTGTGATCATAAATCAAGGATTGCCTGTACAGAAACCTCAACTGAAAAAACAACAAACCAGAGTTATGACACGACACAAAAACAAGTCACTTACAAGCCTTCCCTGAAGCCATCAATCAGTGCTTGAAAAAGAGGTTTGTTGTGGGGAATCGTCTGGAGGATGTTTCCATCTGCAGTGACATAGCCAATCGCCCACTGACCAAGTCGGGTACAACTCAGACGAAAAATGTAACTAACAACCCAAAAAATGGACATACGTTGACAGCTGAACGAACACGTAGCTAAATTTGAACTGCTTACATATAAAGCCTTTTTTGAATAATAGGTCAGTAGAAAATCTCTTTTCCCCCATCCTGGCAATCATAATTATCTGCATGCTTCTTTCAATGGGCATTAACGATCATGGCAAGGATGTCCTGTACTTCTTGGATACTCTAAGTTGGCTTGATCATCCTAGAGGGGCATCCCGTACTGAGAAATGTCTACGTTTGGAGGAAATTTATGATTTTGTAAAACACCCAGAGTCTATCAGTCAGTGAGATGGACAGTATCTAAATTTGATTAACAAATTAACAATTAATATGCCTACAACTGCAATTTATGGTACTTTAAATTTAGGACATCACTGCTATCAACTATTTTTTATAGAAAATGCTTAACCAGAACATGACTTGACATTAGAAAGGCTGCTTTGAAGCACTCACCTTCCAGGTTTGTGAATGAACTTCTGAAGCCGGGCTTTGACCTCATCATAGGTCAGGAATGCCATATAGCCAGGATGAGTCACCGCAAGGCTATTCCAATTTCGGAGCAAAGAAGACCAGGGCTGGGGAGGTGGGTGAAAAGATAGGCAGTTATTTTAACAAGAAAATAGCGCTTCCATTTGTAGTTCATTCCACTTCCCATGCAGTCACATCCCCCTCAGTGAATTTAGCAACGTTCAATCTCAACTGTTACATTTAAAAGAGCAGCAGAGAATTTAACTGCATTCCAACGGGGCATGGCCATACATCTCTTCAAAGCTACCCCTCATGCCAGGGTATCAATCCTCCTTAACCCAGAAGGCAGAGCGATTTGGGAAGCAAGGAAAGCAATAGATGGAGAGAAGGAACACCTGAAGGTTGCAGCTGTACAAGTCAGGGAGAAGAAGATCAGCAATTTTGATAGAAGAATGAGAAAGCTGTTTCAATGGTGAACCAACATCAGTATTTGGAAAAATCATGGCTTAATAATAATAATAAAAAAACTTACCTGAAACAGACGGGTAAAAATATCAAATTCAAACACTGAAATGTAATCGTTGCATGTCAGGTCAATGGTTGATTTCAATGCCATGGCTTCCAGGCCGGAACTGATAGGGTGAACTTCATGTAGGGCTTGGCGGAAGGTTTTCCACGGGACAATGGTCCTAGCAGTGGGATAAAAACATATTGGGACGGTTTCCTTTGCATCATAAGGACTTAAAATATCTGCTAAATCAAACAAAAGACTTCCTTCCACCCAGGGTTGTCTTTCCTAGAGGAGCCAATCAGATTCATATAGGACAGTGTTTCCCAACCTTTGCCATATTAAGATGTGTGGACTTCAACTCCCAGAATACCCCAGCCAGCCAGGATTGATTCTATCGCTCCACGAGAGTGGCTGGCTGAGGTCTTCTGGGAGTTGAAGTCCACACATCTTAAAATGGCTATGGTTGGGAAACACTGCTCTAGGAAGTCCCTGAACAAGACAGAAGCTCAACAGCTCTGTCCCGCTCATGCTTCCTAGCTATAAACATTCAAGCATGCATCACTTCTGATACTGGACATTATGGTGTCCCCCATAAATTGGTCTTAAAACCATCCAAGTTAATGGGCACTCTGTCCACGCATACAGATTCACAACCACAAGAACTGAAGTTGACAAATGCAGGTACATTTGTTCCCAAAATGAATTGCTTTAAGAGAAACAATGTACAATTAATGAAAGCAAAAAACATCGGCTATAATCCTTAATTTGTCCAATAACTGGTTAAAGCAGCTACTGACGTAAAAGCAGTATGAAGGAATGTCACATAACTGCATCTAAACAAGATCTCTGACATCTAAGTAACTGTACTGAGATATTAAATGAAGGAAGTAATGAAGGAAAACCAACAGCTTGCAGGCAAGGTTATGAGTGCACATATTTCATAAGTCTGAATTTTCAGATATGTCGTGCATATTTCATATGGGAAAAACATGAATCTGGAATGTGATCACAATTAATCTCTAGAGATAAACATCTAAAGTTATGGAAGTCTAGCCTCTTGAAGCCAAGTGAAACATCAATTCCTCAACAAATCAGCCATGAACAATTTTTCTCCCCAAAGTCAACCCTTATATATCAAGGAAAGGATAAGGCTGAAGATTATCATGAAACTTTGTGTAAGTGTGTATGTGTTTGGGGGGGGATACTTTAACCCTTTAAGGGTGGGGGCTGTAGTCAAATATTTTCAAAGAAGTACTTGAATGGCTTCACCCAGCCTTGATAGTTTAGTACAGTGGTTCTCAACCTTTTTAATGCCGTGACCCCCAACCGGTCGTAAGTCGAGGACTAAACCAGTCGTAAGTCGAGGACTAAACCGGTCGTAAGTAGAGGACTACCCAACCGGTCGTAAGTAGAGGACTTTCCCTGCCTGGGAGCGCCGCGCATGCGTGGTTCCGCCCCCTGCGCCGGCGAGGCGTAGCTGGCAAGCGGCAGAGACAGAGCAGGCCGACCACCAGCTGGCCCAGCCCAAGGGAGGTAAGGCACCCGCCGGAAAAGGGGAAAAAAATGGCAGACAGCCTTGCTTGGCGACCCCCGTGAAATGGTCGATCGACCCCAAATGGAGTCACGACCCATAGGTTGAGAACCGCTGGTCTAGTAGCTTTGGGATTCCATCTCACGTATGTTGGATGTGGCAAAACCACAAGACACAAACCACTCCAGTTATGAGTTGCCTAGAGAACTGCCGGAGGCCTAGAAGCTTATTTTGAGAATTGTACTTACTTCTCCTCGAAGGCTTTTCTCCAAAACTCTGCTGCGTCTGCTTTAGTGATTCGGAAAGTGTCTCCTTGGAAGAGTCCGTTTGGAAATATGCCTTTCAGTTCTGCCAGCATGTGGCTGAAGATCAGAGACAATTTGGTCAGGTTGCGCCTGCAAGGACAGAAAAACACATCTTTGTAACTGTGAGCCCCCAGAGTTACTCTGGATAGTGAGACGAGTGGCACATAAATTAAATAAACAAATTATTCTGCTGTGAAATGGGAAAGAAGCACCCAGAAAATGGGAGGAGAAACCGGAACTTTGATTTTTCAAGTCACATTCCAAATTGATTTTCCTAACATTGAGGCCAATGGCAATGGATTCTAATTCGCAGCAGTCTGGAAATTTAGCTTTACAGTACTTTTATCTTTTCAGGTGTCTTATTTGCTTACCCAGAGGGTGCAATAGAAAGACTGCTAACATGCTTTGAAAGTATGGCAGAAAAATGAAGACCCAGCTAGGAGTTACAAGTCCTTCAATCAGTGTTATATAGTAACCATCTGCCCAGACCACATTTCATTTAAAATAATTCCAATCATAATTTAAGTATACGTTATTAAGCAAATTAAGGCTTGGATAATTGAGTGCACAAGAGCAGTCACCTTCTGCATATGCACTCTCAAGTTTCTCAACAAAGAAAAGGGCAGATTTAAGGGTACAAAGGGGACTGCTTCCGTAAGAAAATTATCAGCCACAACAGCCAGCAAGAGGGAGGCTGGTCTAATCAACAGTGCCAGTTGACAACCAAATTCAAAGGATAAGATTCTTCTTTCACTCTTACTGCTCTTGGGCTTTAAGTTAAAGTCAAGAAGTGGGAGCAGCTACTTAGGGTGCTTTTAAATCCACAAGGAATAAAAGGGAAGTTAACACCATACACAACTTATTTTACTCACACACATGGAAATTCAGGGTAGGACCCTCAAACCTACAGATTCCTAAAGCCCCTCCCTTTCTTTGACCAAGGGTGATCTCTTCTGCTAGCCTCCTCACGTTATTTGCTCGCCTTAAAGCAATATTATCCCTGGATTAATTAACGAGAGTCTGACTGATATGGCGTCTTTTGTTCCAGAAAAAAAGGAAGGAACAAGCATCAAGTACTGTTTGGAAAATCATGACCACGTTGGGTTTGACCATTTTATTTATGCAAAATTATTTTTTAAGTGTCAAATGGGAAAAGCCTCTGGAAGGAGCACTAGGCAGCACACATTATGCGTGATGTGTGTTCTACTTACAGGCCTTTATGAAGCACCAGTGATATGTCAGGAACTTGCTAGACTTATGCCCAGAAGGAGCAGACATTTACACAAGAGCAGCAGTAACAGGGAGCCTTTTTATCTGTTGAGTAGGCTGTAGCTGTGACGGGATTCCTCTGTTTTAATTTTCAGGCCGTTAGCTGTGAGAGTGTTTATTCCGGATTATTATTTTCCTTATCAACCACTGTTCTGGCACCATTCTCGCTTTCTAATTAATATACTTTCTCAGGGAGGACCTCCCAGAGAACCAAATACGCCTGTGAGAGTCACACGATAGATAGAGAGCTCGGAAAGAAGTGAGGGAAGCTAATGCTTCTAGGTAGTCAATCACTCTGCACAGTCTAAAAATATGATGCCAGGGCGGCTGGTGAGATGATACAAGTCTTGACTCTGGGCCAGAGTGGTGAGGTAGAGTTGAGACTTTGTGCACCAACTCCTGAAGACGACAGAATTAAAAATTAACACCACATCAAAGCAAAGGATGTTCTGTTTTTCACTTCTCTCTGCTTGGCTGTCCTCTTCAGTTCTTCATTACTGTTTGGCTCCAGATATTTTGCAAAAAGTCAAGAGGTCAAACAAGCACTCAGCCCCACTGCAGCCTTTAACAGGGCCTTGTTTTCCTGAGTTCAGCTTTCTGCTGCCTTTGCCTCTGACCTGAAGCAGGCTGTTCTTTTCCGGCTTCCTGTTTGCTGGATAAAAAGCATTCTACCATGATAACAGCTTGTCTTGCAGAAGTCACTGGGATGTCAACCCGTTCTATCCTTCTTTGCACCCATAAATCTTCAATACCATCCTTTCACACATCCAACTAGCTCCTCCAGAACTTCCCAGAAGTTCTTCTAAAGAACAGTTTTTAGTCCATTAACGGTATGTTCAGCAGAAAAGCTGCCCTCAATCTCTGTTGATGCCTCTGCAGAAAACATGTCTGCTTTGCATCACTTTTCCTGAAATTATACATCAAGACAACCATTACAAATCCAGGTTAAGCAAGTTTTTCAAATTAGGGGGGGCGCTAGATATCCTAACTCTCTGGAATACAAGGCAACTTCAAGTAGAAAAACACCAGGAAATCTCTCAGCAATTACTACCATATACTGCTAATTCCACTCATATGACTAGCAGAAGCTAAATTAAGGAAGGGAAGACATGCATGATAATCTGCATTGATACAGCCTGTAAACACTTCACAGAATTTCTCTCTTTTGGGTATAACATTTTAAAAAAATATGTAGCAGCTACCATACATTGCAGACTAAAGCTATGTGGCATACCATTGATATTTTATGGCACCAATTAAGGTTCGTGATCTTCTACAATATTCCCTAAGGAATTTGCTAGATGTATTATATACTTCCTTAAGAAAAGAGCAAATATAGTCGGCCAATTTAAAAGCAGCTCTAGCAGAGAGCATGAGCAATTTTCAAACTAACATTAAACATGCCGTTACTATTTCAACCTTAGCCCTAAAAATATGTGTGTACTTACACTATCTTACAATTAAATTCTTTGCAAAATCAAACTGCTAACGTAAGTAAACAAATGGTGTTGTGACAAAATGATTGCCTGTTTCAAAAGGCAGGTTACAAGTTGGATTGGATAAACAAAACAAAGCAAAACAACAGAAGTGTTTTGAGTTCTTAATAAATACAAATGTTATGAATGGGCTTAAAAGAATGAGAGATCTCTGAAACATATAAATATCCTGTCTAAAAATAACAAGGATGCTTCCTTGTTTACGTTTGCTGAGGAAAACGGAGTATGTACCTGGGGACAGCTTGTGTAAGCAAATCTGATTCTGCAATCACTGTTTATTCAAAATGTCCAAACTCAAGATGGATGAGAGGAAACAAGACTGCTACCCCCGCAGAAAGGTAATGCATGTTATTTCTACTAATCTGCTCTGTTATTAGCTTTAAACACACACCAGGTTTTTTTTTCCTCAGGGAAGCCAGATGTGCTGGCTCAGGGGCGAAAAGGTTCAATTCACAGACTGATAAAGATGCAAGTTGTTTATAAGGAAAAGCCAAGTCTCTCCAATCAGGGGCAGGGTGCACATTTGACTTCATGCCAATAAAGTAAACAAGGGTCTGAAAGATCAATGCAAATGGGTGCCTTCTTCCTGGCTTGTTTGGGGTCCTGGCTGGTTGGGGTCCAGAACACAATTTTGCAGATTGACGGAAGCTGATTAGAAAATCTGCATGTATGTATAGCAGAATATGAGTTATGCATCTCAGGGGTGACAAAGTATGGTGTGATTTTTTTAGTCCATAATGTTAGAACCTTATTTACAGTTTCCTTCTGAAAAGTGAAAGAACACAGGTCTGCCAAATGTCCAAATCCAATCTTTTAGAAACCGTATCTCAATACAATTTGACAGAGTAGGCATATTGATATTGCTAAAGAAGCAATGGATATTCAGAGTCTCCCTCCTTATTCTCCAGCTCGGTCTTCCTCTCAATGCTGAAATTTTCCTTGACTTCATTGAGTCTAACCAAATGGAAACATTTAATGACAGCATTTTCAAATAGTTTAGAAGTTTGTGAAGGAAAGCAGCGTGTGTGTCTCTGGGCCGGGGAGATGAGACAAACATCCTAGCTTTACTTCCTCCTATCCTTTCTATCACTCAGAGAAAGTGAGAGAGCAAAGCCACCAGCCTCTCGGGGAGGTTTCTATTCAGCCCAGGGTTATCCTACCACACGTAGAGAGGGCAACGGCCACCACAATGGAAGGCATCTGGCTGAATTCTTCCATCTCAAGCTAGGAGTTGCTACATCTGGAAAAGACTCAATAATTGTGCATGCAATGCCAGCTTGTGATGTTATCTCAGCATCCTGTGCTTGCTTGCTGCAACAGCAACTTGAGTCAGATAAAATAATCTTAACTGCCTGTCTCCAGTAGGCAGTTAGCTATGCAGGAAAATTAGGTTATATGGGCACTGGACCTCATGAGAAAAAGTGTTGGAAGAATTCATTTAGTGGGCTTTTCTTGACAAATTAGAAAGTTGTCTGATCGTCCTCAAACCTTGGTCTGTGGACCGGTACCGGTCTGCGGCCCAACAGGAACCAGGCGGAAGAAGCGAGCGAAGCTTCATCTGCGCATGCGTGGGATCTAGGTAGCACATGAAACTACTCCCCCATCTGGTCCACGGAACAATTGTTTTCCACGGAACCAGTCCCTGGTGCCCAAAAGGTTGGGGACCACTGGACTAATCAGTGCCAGTAGAGGAAAGTAAACAATATGTTTCAGCAGCTCAGTTGTCTCTACATCTGGAGAACATTTTTTTTTTGCCTCAAAAGGATTCAACACTGCCAACAGTTCCCTTTTTACTTTGAAAGGAAGGACAGTAATGTTTCAGCCACATTTGGTAAGTGGAATGAAGTAGCCATAAATATGAGGAGTGCGTGGAAAGTAACTAGTTGGAGCTTGTAATTTTACCATAAACGTTTACTGAAACTTTAACTTTGGAACTTTGCCCCACCATAAGTCCTTCAGGTTGGCTTTCACAATGCATCCAATATGGAGACAATGCATTTCTTAAAAACTCAGGCCTCTCCCGAATGTTGCCGCCACCTGTGAGCCATGTGCTTTTTCATCTCTGATCCAACTAACAGATTCCACCAAGATAGTTAAATTGGTGAATGGCCTTCCAATAACAGAATATTGCATGAAAGCTACAACTATCCTGCTGTTGTGAATTCACCCCTCGTGAGTGCTGAGTAGTCCTATTTAAAAATCATACGATGACATTTAGACACTTCCTGCTGTCATGGTCTGAGTGTGAGAGGAGGTGGGCTCCTTCGTCGTCGCTCTCACCTTCAGAGTCTGTTTCCCATAGTAATCAACTTTGTAAAAAAATAAACACACAACTACTTTCAATTTGGCTTTTCAACACGCAATTTGAAGTTTTACCTTGCTCCAATTAGCAGCATACAGTATATTGCTTTCTAGAGAAGTATGGAAAACTAAGCAGAACGTATACATCTCAAATGCAAGTATGTCATCATCAAGTGCCTATATAAAGAACTATCCAGCATTACTCTGATTTCATGAACTAATTCCCCAATGCATTGGCATAAAATTCAGAGCAGGCACATGAATCAAGATAAAAATAAAAGCTTAACCATGGTACTTTCTTTAACATTAAAAGCCAACAATATATTTGTTTCTAATTCTCCATTCCACTTTGGTACCTAACACAGCACTTCCATTTCCTGACCTCCCAACTTGGTGTCCTCCAGACCACACAACCAATAGCCACGGTTAGCTTGAGCTCATCAGGAAGCTACCAGTTTGGGAAAGGCTGATGGATCATTAATAAATGCTCCCCCCATCTTTTTATTCATGACCATGTTTAAACTCTTTGCAAGCAATTTTAAAAGAAAAGCCGAGACTGCAGAATGGACACAGGAGGTGTCTGCCCATTTCTCTCTTGAGTACTACAGACCAACACTGAAATATATTTTCTTCATTCCAGTAGATCTCTTTAGACAGCAAACAGTTCACGTTCCTATGTGGCAATCTGGCAAGTAAAACGTCTTATTTTTCTATGGGCAGCTTTTGAACTTAGTCTCTAAGAAGCGCTAATTGAAATGCAGAAGTGGGTTGTACAAGTTTCCTACATTCTGAAGTGCCTGGTTAATTTGAAGGAAGGGACAGGCAATTTTTTTTTGCAGCAGCAAGCAGCAGATTCAGATAGGCTGCCTCAACAATGCCTTATTGTGTTTTTCTGATCCAGCTCCTCACATTAAGAAACAAAATGATTAGTGGCGAATTTGCTTCCGAATGGTGGTGATAGCCAGGCATATTTCAAAACTGCTTTTTTAAAAAGAAGCCTGAATAAGATCAGCTTCCTTCCTACATGGAGCTGCACACATTTCATACATATAAAGACACTTTGGTATATCTGCAGCGTTTTTCTGTATGGATTTGTTCCTACAGCTAAAGACAAGCATGACATCTTGCCAAGACAGCCAAGCCCCCAGTCTCACGACAGGACGAGACAAGGACTCAATACATTGGCTACTGGCTTTAAATGCTCATCACCCCTTACTATGTCAAATTAAGTTTTCATTAAAAAGAGGGGGGGAGGAGATTTACAAATCCTGGGAAACCATTTTTTTTAGAACTGGACATTCTTTTAATATACCATCCTCCATGTTACAGTGAAATAATATCATCAACATCTGAAACCTTGACCTCCGAGCAATGACTGAGGCATTCATTTTTATGACCCATGTTCAAAATCAAGTAGTAACCTCTAGGCGATTTGGATTCAGGCAAATCCCCTGCAGACCTCTCTGAGGATAAGACTGGCTGTTAAAAACAAGCCCTGATCTATCTTTACTACTAGCAATGTACCAACAAGATATTTTTCTCTGATCTCTTGCCTCTCATCCTTGAGAGCAACAGGGAAGGCTGAAGTCTTAGGAACAAATCCCATTCCAGTTGCAAATGTACACAGTAAATGACTCATAATAATGATCCAAGGGTCTCTTCCCCCCTAACCATAACTACTTAATCTGTACTGTTCACTGCCACTGTTCAAGGTAACCAATGCTTTATTGAATTCCTGGCATCTTACCCAGATAATAACTGACTTACATACCACAAAAAAGACTAACTATGGCTTCCAAATAATGATTTTATATATATTATATTTTATATAATATAATATATATATTATATATATAATACACACACACGAAAATGCCATTTGACAGCTTTCCAAGGCGTTGAAGACACCAAACTCTCCACATAAACTAGCCCACCTTCCCAGCAATTTCCTGACATCAGCTTTTGTACGTCATGTAGCAGAAAGTGCTACTGGCCTAAAGTGAAACTAAGCTCAAAGAACAGAGGAGAGAACCCAGCTCTATTTATGGCTCTAACCACAAGGCGTGATGCTTTCTTAATTCTAAAGGTAGGCCACGCAGAAGTGGAAAATATTGCTTGTGCTGTGGTAACAATGAAGCCCCAGGCTTGTTTAAACTGCTGCGAACAGAGTTTCAAAGATGCTCAATTTATAAAATATTATTCGATAGAAAATTGCCTCAGCACTCTATTCGGAACTGGGAGACAGCGGATTCTACATCAATATTAAGAGATGGTTTTTGTGAACACAGCCTGGCCTACAATCTTTTCCCATGTGTCTTCCAGCATCAATCCACACTCAGAGGCAGCTCCTCCATCTCAAAACTCCTATTGTCATCTTGAAGCTTAATCCCTAATTTAAAAACTGTGATCATCATGGATGAAAACAGCCACCTGCCAACTCTTCAAAGCAGCCTGGAAATTGCCTGTTCCTCCTGCAAAGTAAAAACAGGCAGAGGCCTGCGTTTCTTTAATAGCGCTCTCTCTGAGGAGACTACAGAGAAAGGTGACTTATAAAGATAAATAGATGGAAAGCTTCTGGATACTGAATGCGTCTCCAAGTTACCTCGCGAAAACAATAGAGCAAGTTTTAGCCTAAAATTAAAACATACATTCTTCTCCGACCTCACTTCATTGTCTATATCTGTGGTGGTACGCAGAGCCCTCTCTGTGGGCACGCGCACCGTCGCCCCAGTCCTAGGCCTTCAGCTGGGTTTTATAAAACCTTTTTGCTTTAGGCCTCCGCCGCTGTGTGCAAAAAAAAAAAAAAAAGAGGTTCAATCAATTTCAACTTCTCGCGGGGAAAAAAAGATTTCGCAAAGTTGGAATTGATTGAACTTTTTAGTCCCACCCAGTCTGCCGTTACCACCACAGCCACACCCACCCAGCACCCGATGATACATAAGTGGGTTTTGGGTTGCCATTTGGGCACTCGGTCTCTAAAAGGTTCGCCATCACTGGTCTATACCCAAAGATGCTTTTTCAAAATGCAACTGGACTTGCGTTGTTTTTGCTTGAAGACATGTCACTTCTCATCCAAGACGCTTCTTCTGACTGAATGGTGGCGCTGAATGGAACTGAAGAAGGTTCTTGCATGAGATGTGAAACATTTTCAAGCAAAACAAGTTGCCTTTTGAAAAAGCACCTTTGGGACAACCATAACCTGGATGACTGAAAACCTCCATAGACATTCATTGTCTGTACTTGCTTAATGTGATTTAATTGTATTGGTTGACACTCTATTTGGACCATCCTATTTTCACTGGGCACTACATGGGCACATCAGCATTTCGATAAAGGAGAATATTTGCAGCTCAGGGTTGAAATGAGGAGTCCTTAGTGCTCCTCATTTGTTTTCTGATGAAAACAGCACTGATGACATTACCCAGTTTGGGTAATGAAACATCTGCAAGAAAACAGCCAAGATCAGAGAGGATCAAGGACCTCACATTAGCATTTCTGTACAACTTTTACACAGCATTAGTAAAATGCTTTTTTTTAATCAGCCAAACTCATTTTTGCACATAAATCTATCTTGCAAATCCCAGCACGTTCAAGAGGTAGGTGACTTCAAGTTAAAGCATGGACATGGAGATTTCAGTGAAAGTGGACGAGCAGAGCAGCACCTCCAACTCATATTGATGAACTGCCAGAGAAGCATAAAATTCAGGGGAAAACCAAAAGTCTACATGAAGAGAAAGCACACTGAAACAAGGAATTTTGAAAGAAGCAAGAGGACTTCCCCAGATCCAGGCGTGCTCTAGATTCTAGAATACCACAGATAAATTCCAGCACAGGCCAGCATTACCTAGGCTGGGAATTCTCTTCATACATTCTTTCTTTTCCTTCTTTAAAGAGGCTGATGGTTTGTTTTGTCTTCTTCATCAGGTTTTCCATGAACACCCGGAAGTATTCGTTTTCTCCCAGAGTCTCCATCTTTCCCTCGTAGCAGGACAGGACAGTTCGCAGGTGCTGGTAGGTGTCGGGAAGCAGGTCTAGAATGTAGGGAGGACTGTTCTTGAGTGCCAGCTTGGGGTTCTGACATAAACGCACAACCTAAGAAGTGTAAAAGCAAACACAATCAAATGTAAAAATACCTTCCGTAGGGTCAGCACCATTTTGAAATTTAAGAATGCATTCTCACAATAACAGCATACTTTAATGAATTCTCAAAAACGTGAGGATTCAGAGGTTGAACCTATAAGCCATAGACTCTGATTCACAAATTTTAAACCTACAAAAGTTCAGTTCAGACCACACCACACACTAATCTCAAAACCTGAGGTAGCCTACCTGCTACCACAGAAACCTTTCCCACAAAGACTAAGAAGCCATTTAAAAGTTGTCAAAGTTATTCCTATTCCATCACCAGTTTTTTCAGTGTGCACAAAGCACCAAAATAGTGACACAAGAAAAAGTTTTCACTTAAGAGAAATTTACTAGCTTCTTGACTTTCTATGTCCACTCAAGCATAGTGTCTTAGCAAAGTTGGATTTCTAACCAAATTATCAGTGGAGCAATTTGGTGGGTGACAGACATGGCCCAGAATCATTTGAGCTTAGAGAAGGAGGAAGAGGTTACGGGTTACACTTGCCCAAATATCTGCTAGCCTACATTTGGCATTGTTATAACTCTACAAACTTCAACAGCTTATACAGCAACACTTGAAACAGGAGATGAAGGAAGAGCCAAGGACTGCAGATGAGCAGAGGGCGTGTGATCATGGAATATTCTGCAAAGCTCATCTTAGGGCAAACCGTTCTTTGATATGTAATATTGAAACTTTTCTATCTCAAGAAGTTAAAAAAAAGACCTGATTAAAAAAATTTATTTACTGCAAGAGACCACATTTTGCTATTTGACACAATGTACTAAGTCTGGGACAGGGGAAGAAGGAGCTACTGTATGTAGACTACTGCTAAATTGCAAATATTAGAAGGCTTATGAGAATAATCTTAAAGCGCAGATAGCACTTGGCACCTAAACTATCAAAAAGGAAATGGGCTGTGAAACAGCTAATCAGTTATTTTTATCAGCTATAACTTTAGCTGACCAGTAAGCTCATGATGTTCTGTTTAGTACAAGCAAGGGTATATAACGCATCCAAAATATCACATTATTCTGTTCTAATTCTACAAATTCTTTCTTAGGAGATATGTAAAACAGCGTTTCTCAACTATAGCAGTTTTTAGAAGTGTAGACTTCAGAATTCTCCAGCCACCTTCCCTAACTAAAAGAATAATCTGCCGGGAAGATTCTCAAATAATAAGGCCATCAACCAAAGGTGTGGTCTGCATTTTTCTTTTTAAAAATATGCACATTATGACTAAAATTCAGATAACTGTAAGCCACTGCACAACTCCATGCAATCCAATGTGACTCTGGATTTGTTATAAATTGCAGAATAACAACTTGTATATAGTTTAAAAATCTAGAGTCAAAATATAAAGGACCAAGTGCTCCAAGATACTATTACATAAATTTTCCCTAAATAGGCTAACAAAGAAAGGGCACAATGGAATCAAAATAACTATGGATTATTCTTCAGCTTGAGTTTGATCATACTTTCATTAAAAAGCCTTTAAAACCATGAAAACATGTTCTAAAGTATAGAACAAAAATGCATTTTATTTTTTGTAAAGCCATTTTATGTTCTGAATAGCTCAAAGTGAAGATGATTCACTGACGGCAGCATTATCCAGGAAATCAAAAGCACAGAAAAATCATGTTTCTGCATCAGAAATAATGGGAAATGGAAAATGGCACAGACTACTATCTACGCCATAAATCTAATTACTATATACATCATACATGCATTCTCATGACTTCTAGGAAACCAATTCCAAAAATAACCATCTCCTGTGAAAAGTTAACAGGTCAGAAAAGTAAGGGCATATTATATTTCATTAGTACTGGTTAACATTTAGTTCAATTAATTACTTTCAAAGGACAGAATATAAAATCCAACTTTCTCTTAAAGCTGTACAGTATCATTCCCAGGAACTAATGAGAATAGTTATTTTAGTATACTATATTAAAGTACACTTTTGTCACAGAACTTCAGCAATCCTAATGATTCCTAACCCAAAACCGTATGATTAAATGGAAGCCGAGTATAAATGCTGTATAGTTACAGATGTGCAGCAGTAAGACTTTAAAGAAGAATATCAAAGTTATTTCAAATATTAGAACAGCTATATAGTTAAGATGTTTGATTGTTGATACATCATTCCAGTCTTGATCACTAAAATAAATAATTCATTCCCAAATTTAATTTCAATTGAAAACCGTTATTGAACAACATTCCTATATGGAATTGTGCCACATCCAAAATAAGGGTATTAGAGTTTATATTCCATCTCTATGAATGATTTATAGTAGTGTACTAATTTAATGCATTATTCACTATCCATAGTTTCTCTTAGTTATTTGCACTAGATTAACCAAGCATCTCTAGTTTAAGATTTAATAGAGACACTTTTATTTTGATTTGAAAATGAAAATGAAATATTTTATTAGTCATATTTATATGGCCACCCATCCCCCAAGAAGTGACTCTAGGTGGCTAAATTATTAGCACATACCAGTGTTTCTCAATGTTGGAGACTTCAACTCCCAGAGCTGTGCTGGCTGAGGAATTCTGGGAGTTGAAGTCCGCAGATCTTAAAAGTTGCCAAGGTTGAAAAAGACTGGCACATATGCTATATTCATTCTCCTTCCTCGGTTTTAACAGACAACTCCTTTAACCGCAAAAAACAAGAGGCTCTTCACCAAGTATTAATGTCATAGTAATAATCATATTATAGGCAAGTATTTTCCGATCACATCAAGATTTCTATCATAATCATTGGGATAAAATTAAAAGAGATCCTTAGTCATTCAAAATAAAGCTAGAGGAAGGGAAGATGATGGTTTGGTTGGGCTGCATTCACATTGTGTAGGGACCTAGTACAAGACAGGATAATATCATTATATGAATTACACATTTATTAATGACATCATGGCACCCAGAACATCATTTGACTCCTGGCTGTGCAAAAAGATGCTGATAGCTAGCAGCCTTTTTGCACTGACATTTTGCACTGACATTGTGTGATTTTGTGAAAAGTGCACCGTCTCAAAAACTCTCCCAGTTTGAAAAGAGATTACTATCTTATCTACAGGGAGGCGAGGAGCAAAGCATAAACTTTTAAGTTGTTGCTCAATATTTTAAAGAAAGGAAAAAGAGGAAACTTGGCAAAAACAATTTTATTGCAAATCACATGAACTGGTGAGCTCCCTTCAACAGTCTGATTGACCTAACCATACTTCACCTCTCATTTCTAGTTTAGCTGCAACATTCTTGCATCAATTCATGCATACGAAATAGGTTATTAGCTACTACACTAGCGAATTATTTGCTCATTAGGTCCTTGATTGTTTTATTTTTAAATGCACTCCATTAGATTTTTTAAAAAAGCACATTTTAACCAGCATGCCATTTTGCTGTTGGCCCCTCAACTTCCACTCAATTTTTAAAAACCAAACTATCCAGCATGATGTTGTAATGATACTTAAAACATTGACCTAAAAGCTTGCCAATGTTCTGTTCAAATTCAGAAATCATTCTTTAGCCTATAACGTGATGATTACATCTTCTATCCTTAGAAATTTTCTAATTTTTCTGGACCCAATCCCTCAAATAAAATATTTAGGTGGCCTCTTGTTATTTTTAGAATTCTCATTTCAACTGCTACTTTAGTATATTATCTACAGCTTTAATACTGAAATAACAGTCTAGGCTAATGAATGAGCCAACAATATACAGTATTACTGTCCAAAACATGATTATGCATTAGACTATTATATGCCTACGAGTTGCATATAACAGAACCAAACAACATAAAATAGAAAAAAAAAGTTCCATCCATGTTATCTAGCTAAAATATATAGAGTAGCTGGCTATAGAGAAGAACAACTGATTTTTTCCTCCCATGCCATCCAGCAAGTGAGCAACTTCAGAGGCATGAGCAGAATCTCCACCAGGAGCAGCTTGATCCACTAGCAAGACCAATTGCATATGTTTAAAAACTGTATAACAATATACAGAAATAGATGTGTAGAAACCATATCCATAAACATTGAAGTTTGCATTCTCCTCAATAATATTGTGCCATCCTAAGAAAGTCCCTGGCTTTTAAAACTTACAGTTGAAAAAAAATTACCTTAACAATCTGCAATTTCAATACAAGTGAAAAAGTATTGGCAAATTCCATGTGGGAACTCCTATTTGATTAGGGCGGTTTATAAATATGATAAAGAAATAAATTTCCAGGCTACATCATTAGTCCAAGCCCTTTAATGCAGATGCTTATCAAACCTTTCATGGCATCTAAAGTTTGATCTGAAGCCAAATTTCCAGTTCCCTAATAACCCAACTTCCCAGAACCCAACCTACAACTATTTCCTTCTTTCCAGATAAAACAGCAGCCTTCTCCTCGGGATATTCACATTCAGCCAAAGAATAAAGCAGAATGTAACTGCTTTTGCCTGCACTGATTTCATGTTCCTTTTGCTCTTCCTCACTTCCTTCCCTCGCCTTCTAAATTAAGATCAGCTCCTCAGGACAGGAACCCATTTGCGATTAGCAGCAGTTGCAAAATAACCAATGCAGCCTGCAGTTTTGTATCAATCTCACTACCAGGAGGACTTGAGCTTAGGTTCATATTGAAACCCTAACATTATGACATTCCAGCCATCCACCCTATCTAACTTACTGTTTTTCCTACTACTGTACTGTACTTTCTCCTGCAGACTCAACCCAATAACTCCATTTCTAACAGAATAGCCATGGCTCAAGGTTGAACTGTGGGATTCTCGGGAGATCTCAGAAAGTGTTCAGAGCTCCCAACCCCACATCTCCATTTCTTACCACCTAATCTGCAGACCTGACCTTTGCAGGCACAGATGGGATCTCATATCCCTTCCAGTAGGTTTTTTATTATTATGATTGGTTGCACAATCAGCCAGATGTTTAGACTGGATTTGGCATTTTTGTCTACCTATCAAGTCTTTACCAAGGACCTGAGACAGGTAGATGCTGTTGCTTGATGGTGCAGTGCAGAAGGTCAGTTGTTCCAAGTCAAGCTGCCTTTTGCAATGGACTGATCACAAGTGTGTCAATGCCACCGATGATGTGCAAGTGGTGCGCCAGATGTTTTGGGATTGCACCCAAGGCACCTATCACTATTGGTACTATCTCTGCTGTCTTTTGCTTATTATGACAGCCAGTCGCACAGTCAGCCAGATGTTCAGGTTGGATTTGGCGTATTTATCCACTTATGAGTCCTTCCCAAGGACCCAGGACAGGCAGATATTGTCGTTGGTTGGTGCTAAAGGTATCTCACAGGATGTCAGCTGTTCCAAGCAAAGCTGCCATTTTGCAATTGACAGATAGGGACAGTCGGTCTCACAGTCAGCCAGATGTTCAGGTTGGATTTGGCCCTTTTATCCACCTGAGTCCTTCCCAATATTGGCAGATATTGTCGTTTGATGATATTAAAGGTATGGAGGCAAGTGGTAAGCTGCTCCAAGCAAAGCTGCCTTTTGCAATTGATTTTACTATTATTATTATTCAATGCCTTCCCTACCTCCACAATTGACAGGAGTCTCTGAAAACCCAGTGAAGCTCCAGGACTGTACCCAACACCCTACACACGACGTTGCTTCCCTTGCAAGAATTCCCACCATCCCCCCCCGGGGGGAGATGAAGGACAGTCCTTCGGTTGCTTGCCCCCCCTCCACCCCCGGACGCTGCCCTCGCCCCCCGCCACGCCTGGCAGCCTTTCCGGGACCACCCCCTGCCAGGGCCCGAGCCTGGAGGGGGGGGGCGAAGGGCGGGGGCCCCCGGGCTGCCTCCACCGCCCCTCCCTCACCTTGTCCATCAGCTTCCAGCACTTCTCAACCATCTTCTTGTCCACGGTGCTGGGCTGGTGCGGGCCGAGGTGGTGGTGGTGCGGCTGGAAGGCGTCCTTCATGAGGCCGATGAGGCCCCCGGGGCCCTTTTTCAGCGGGGCCGCCATGGGGAGGGGGGCAGGAGGCGGCGGCGGCGCCCCCGCCGGGCCCCGCGAGCGGGCTGAGGGAGCGCGGGCGGCTGAGGGGGGGTCCCTTGCCGCGGCGCCCCGGCTCGGGCAGCGGCCGGACTGAGACGGGAAGCGGCTCCACGAGCGCCGGGGACGCGCCCGACTGACGAAGAAAAGGGAAGTGGGGAGGGGGAGTAAGGGCAGGAAGGGCTGTGGCGCATGCGCCCCAGCGCGAGCCTCTCCGGGCGGAGCCTCCTGATTGGCTGGGCGGAGGGAGAGGAGCGGGGGAGGAAAATAGGGCGGCGAAAGGAGGAGAGCCGAGAGAGGAAGAAAGCGGGCGCTGCGCTAGCCTCCTCGAGGGGCGGTGCGTTGCCATTGGCCGCCCACAACGCCCCCTCCGGCGGGAAAGCCGGTTCTGATTGGTCGAAGGTTACGAGAACGGCCCTCCCCTCAGAAAAGCCATTCGCTGATTGGTCCGTGCAAGGTAGGGGGCGGGGCGCCCCACCTTTCTCTTTCTCTTCACGTAAGATCGGCGCTGGCTCGCGAGCGGGAGGAAGCTGGGTTTAAATGGCTTGAGTCTGGTTATGCTGGCCTTCTCTTTCCTTTTCGAAGGATACCCGAGAAGTCAACCCTCCCATTCCAGGCAGGACAAGCGCATCAGGCCTCGCTCTGTCCACGCCCACCCGGCGTCGGATTAGCATAGCCACGCCTCACCGTGTTTCTTTAAATGTCTTTGGTGCGCCATATAGCCGATCGCGCATGCTCTTTGAGAGCGGACACGGGGGCATGCGTAGTACTGCGAAATGACGCTCGCAGTGCCATGATGAGGTTGGGCAGCCCGGCTTCTGTATCAGGGTTGAGCAACCAGTATAGAAAAGTGCAGTTCTGCAACTTACTGACCTAATGCAGAGCTTCTTCCCTGCGACTCTTATGAAAAATTTATAATGGCAGAAATCAAATTCCTTCTTGTGTTTTAATTCTGAACCAGCTAGCTGGTAACTGGAAGGCACAGCCAAGGACAGAACAGATGCAGTGAGACTTGGTTTTCCTTTCTTAAGATCAGCCTCCTACCCCTTGTTTCTCCAGACTGACTCCCATCATCCCCAGCCAGTGTGGCTTTTGGGCTCCAGATTGGGGAGAGCTGCCTTAAACTCAAATTCTTTGCAAATGTATGAAAATCTGGAGCGTCACGGTGCCTTCTGACAAGGGAACAGAAAAGCGCATGGAAAGCATGCAAGTGGCTGAGAAAACAGAAGTAGAGCAGCAAAAAAGAGAAATGCAGGTGCTGGGAGAGGTTTTGGGTGACAAAATATCTTCATTGGCCTTCCTTCGGACAACAAAGAGGAAGTGATCCAAGAGCCGGTCAGGTTTAGAGGCTGTCCTGGGTAAAGAAAATGGAGAAAGATCTGGGCAAAAGAGAGAACTGATCCCACCACTCGAAGGCTCAAGACTTCGTTTTTCTCCTGAAGTCCTTCTCGAGATTCTGTATCAGAACAAGGAAGTGAGATGAATGTTTGCGAACTTCCAAGTCTTTCGTTGATGAAGAGGATTGTAACACTGGTGAAAAAGCACCTTATGCAGCGGCTTCCCCAAACTGGGACCCCTTTGAGGGACTCCTTTTGGGCAATGCAGCCCTGTGGTGTCTATTCAGCCATTCAAAGCGTTCGAGAACCCCATTAGGTGGTCAATGGAGCAGAGTTTCTCAACCTCAGCAACTTTAAGAAAGGGTGGACTTCAACTCCCAGAATGCTGCAGCCACCAAAATAGCCAATGCAATCCTAGGCTGCAGTAAGAGAGGGATAGAATCAAGATCACATGAAGTGTTTAGTACCTACCGCAGTATGAGGCCTTGGTAAGACCATACTTGGAATACTGCATCCAGTTTTGGTCACCATGATGCAGAAAAGATGTTGAGACTGGAAAGAATGCAGAGAAGAGCAACAAAGACGATTAGGGGACTAGAGGCTAAAATACGTGAAAAACGGTTGCAGGAATTGGATATGTCTAGATATAAAGAGAAGGACTAGGGGTGACAGTTTAGCAGTCTTCCAATATCTAAGGGACTGCCACAAAAAAGAGGGGGTCAACCTATTCTCCAAAGCGCCTGAAGGCAGGACAAGAAGCAAAGGACGGAAACTAATCAAGGAGAGAAGCAACCTAGAATTAAGGAGAAACTTCCTAACAGTGAGGACTATTAACTAGTAGAACAGCTTCCCTCCAGAGGTTGTGTATACTCCATCACTGGAGGCTTTTAAGAAGGGACTAGACAGCCACTTGTCTGAAATGGTATCAAGTCTCCTGCTTGAGCAGAGGGCTGGACTAGAAGACCTTCAGGGTCCCTTCCAACTCTGTTATTCTGTTATACTGTCAGAGGTAACTGAATACGTCATAAGTGAAATCTCTGAGTTCAACCAGGGCATTTCAAAGATGCATCCATGTGGCTTTTCTTGGTTAAAAAAAAATAATTCTCCTCTCAGTTTATAACTTAAGGATTTCCTGGTGCTCTTCAAGTCTTCCAGATCTGCAGGACTCTGCTGTGGAGAGGACCTTCGGTAGGACCAACACAATGGCCCAAACTGTGTGCAGATCTTTAACACTCTGGGCAGAAAATTGGAACAAGCAGAGGGTAAGGAAGTGAATTTTAAAAAATAGGCTAAGGGCTTCAGCCAAGAAGACGGAATCTGGTTCTGCTGTCTTAATTTAATTCGTTGCTTTTTTTCCTCCCCTCCCTGCAAAAAAGGGGAAAAGAAACATTTGGCCCGAATCTCAAAATCTTTTCTTTGCTGATCAGTTCAATGCTACTGTGCACTGAACTCTTTTTTTTGCTAAGCTTTCCTTAGTCACCATGGCAGCCAAGGAGGGCTGTTGCCATGCAACACAGAAAAAACACAACTCAGATTTCAGGGAGGGACGTGCTAAAATCCAGTCGCTTTTTCAGGCCTTTTGCACATTGGATGCTTCTGCTGTCGCTACAGCAAACGTTTGCAATTTTATGGTGGAAAAAACCTGTTGCCACCTGAAAAGACACCCTCATTTTTTCTACCAGGTGTGAGACACACATCTGAATTGCTACACCGGTTGAACTACCAAGGAGTGCAGAGCGTGAATTTCTGCCAAAAATTGGGACTGTTGCACAGGCTTAGTCTTCCCGAGGATGCCTCTTCCGAAGAAAGGAAAAGTGAAAGAAAGAAGGAAGCAAAAGTCATCAGCTCTAGGTAAAGTTCGGTGCAGGCAGTTTTTCCTTTATATTCCTTCCATGGAAAGTATTATACAAGAATACAAACCAAACTTTTGCAGAGAGTAGGAGGAAATTAAATCAAAACCAACACGAAACAATTACTTATTTTGTATACTTGGGAGCAAGACTGTTAAAATTTGAAAATCCAACACAAACTGTATACAAAAACACCTAGCTTAGCTTAAAATTATTTTTTCATCATGTGTCACTGATAAAAAAAATGGGCTGCATTAGTGTTCTACTTAAATTTGTCATTTTCACTTTGAAGGAAGAAAAGATAACATTACAGAAGTTATTAATGTGACTTGTTAAAATATTTTTCTGTGTCCAATGTCTTATTCGTCCCATAATGTTGAGCACTGAAATAATAATGCGTAACTCAAAGGAAATGGAATAATATTAACAGTTTTTCCTGCCTCCCATCCCTCTTAGTTTGTTAGAAGTTCCCTGGTACTTCAGGCTCCTGTTACTATATGTTTGACTGATGCTGTGATTCTACGAAATGCCTTCTTGGATGTGCTGTGTAAGGCTTGTAAGGTTGACTTTTAACTAAATACCAAGTATGAGGAATTTCATCCTTCATATTTCTTCAGGATTTGTTCTTTCTTCCCTCCTTTCCTTCCAGGTGAGGAGAGACACAAAAAGGCATCGCTGGAGGCCGACGCACTTAAGCAGCACTTGGGTGAGGAGAGCTTGATAGTTGTGCAAAGATGTGGAAAACGGAGTGAGCAATCCAGGTTGTGTAGCTTTGGGAGGGGAGTAGGATGTGTGGAACTGCATTGCTTTCTGTAATACTCTAAGATCCCCCTTCCCCCGCCATTTGAAAGCCACTTAGGTATACAGGTGCTCCTTGACTTCCCACCATAATTGAGCCTGGAATTGTGGTCATGCCAGTTGTTCAACCCAGCAAGTAAGATGATCATTAAGTGACTCCGTTGTTAATGAATCCATTGTCCCAATAGAGGTTTGTTGCCAGAAATCAGAAGGAAAAAGCAAAAAAAAATACGGAAACTGCAATCACATGACTATGAGACACAGCGAATGGCTGTAAAATGCAAGCTGGTTACCAAACGCCCAAAATGTGATTGTGTGACCTCAGATGTGGGTGACTGTCAGAACTTCAAATCCAGGTCATAAGTAGAAATAAGCAGAAGTCCCTGATAACTTTGAACAGTCACTAAACTACCAGTCATAACTCAGGGATGATCTGTAGTGGCGAAGGCATCCGGCTAGAAACGGGGAGATTGTGAGTTCTACAGTAGTCCTGCCTTGGGCACAAAGCCAGCTGGATGACCTTGAGCCAGTCGCTTTCTCTCAGCCCTAGGAAGGAGGCAATGGCAAACCACTTCTGAAAGACCTTGCCAAGAAAACAGCAGGGACCTGGCCAGGCAGTCTCTAAGAATTGAACATGGGGAAAAAAAGGCACAATAACAAAGCATTTGCAAGAATCCGCCAGTATATACCCCTTAATTTTAATGCATCGTGCCAATAGAGGATTCATCGTTTTTATTAAGAAACCAGAGGCAGAGGATTTTAAGAAAAGACTTGGCCAGGTGTCCCCTACAAAAAAATTGAAATCAAGAAGGAGCTTTTTAGATTGCGACCGAAGAGATGGTTACTCCACCTCAAAACGGAACAATTAAAACATCTTCATAATTGGACAGAATTCTCTGAGGAGCTGCCTGGAGGTTCGGAAGAAGAATGGACAGTCTGGAGATATTTAAACAAACTGTGCACTGGTCTGGCTAGAACTAGAGACCACATGGAAAACTGGGGGGGGGGGGTCCTCCCTGAATACAAAGATATTTACTGTGAATGTGGCACAATCCAGTGGGACTGAGATGCACACAGAACGATTTGCTGCTCAGAAATATCTCTTCCATTAATGTGGCCTGGTGCTGGGCTAGAAGTGTACAAATCTATAGTTCATTAAAGCTGTTATTTTTTAAAAAAAATATTAAATTAATAATTTCCCCCTTTCTAGTTCCTGAGTTTCTGACCCGAGACAGGACCGAATAGTGAAATGGCTTCTTTGTCCTTTTGCCTTGCAGTTCTCCAGAGAGACATGGCCAAACAAGCCATGATCGACAGGGAAGGATTCAGGCAGAGGCTGACAGAACTGGAGAGAAACCTGGAGGAAGCCCAGAAAGACAAAAAGGATATTTATGAAGGTTATTTGGGGGAGGTGGGCGAGACTGCTGCCTTGATCATTGCTTGCAGAAACCAATTCTTTCCTTTCCCAGAAATGGAACTGGCAGTTGGATGGAAGATGCCTTGACAGCTTAGCTCTTTAATTCCTCTGGGGGATCCACTTGATCAAAATGTTTAGGGAAGCTCTCCTAAGAAAGCACATCTCCTAAAAGCAACATCAAGAAATATGTGAAGATTTTTCTGAGAATGACTGTTCTAAGAAGTTCTTCAGTGTCAGTAATATTCTTTAAGGTTGCACAGACTTGGGATTTATTCATTATTACGGAGAAGCCATAACCCTTTCTCCACAGTCTAGCTATTGATGTGCATCTTTTCCATTTGTGCCCTCTTTAACTTTTAGTTAGTCTCAACTGTGGCAACTTTAAGATGTTTGGATTTTTGGAACTCCCAGAATCCCCCAGCCAGCAATTCTGGGAGTTGAAGTCCACCCATCTTAAAGTTGCTGTGGTTGAAAAACACTGGTTAAGGGATTAGATTTATACCCTGCTATACCTTGGTTTCTGTGAATAGACATCAACCATGATCCTGCCCATGAATCTCATGTTCTAGGAAAACCTTCAGCTTGATACATTTCAAAGGGGGGGATGTATTTGCAAGCCACTCTTTCCTACTAGTTAGAGGGTAGATTTTTGCTGATGGATTTGTGATGTAGAGAATCAATTTATCTTGAGAAGACTCCAAGCTTCTTCTCCCTATCCAAAAGAGCTAGAGAAGATAAACCTCAATCAAAATTTCCTTCTGTAGGATGCTTGGCTCTTCTTGAGACCCCATTTTGCCTTCAACCCAACCTCTCTGCCTTGTGATCGGAAGGGACCTATCCCTTTAGGTTACTGTACACTCAAGCATCACACTTGGATGCTACCAAAATAGCCTCTAGGAGTCTAGGGATGACTAAGGGTTTAATCCTCCCCCTGATGCCACTTCCATTTCTTCCCTCCGTTTCAGAGATGATTCGTCAATATCAGCAGTTTCAGCGCCAGACTGACACCCAGATACAGCGTTTGGAAGCTGAAAAGCAGAACCTGCAAGAACAACTTGGTATTTACACAAACGTTTGGCCTTACAGAAGGTGACACAGAAGGGCTGTGGCCGTTCAAGGCTGCTGTTTAAGGACTAGGAAGGAATAAAGGAAATAGCTGTACCCACTTTCTTGCATCTTTTTAACATTATTAGCAGTTGGAATAGGAATCTGGAGTTTCTCCCCTGGGATTGTTCTATGTAAACTCTTAGAATATTGACTCTAGCCAAACAAAACTGCAGTTGCAAAATGTTTCCCTGCTGCAGAATTCAGAATTTCTTCAGGCAGAGCTTCTGTGGGTTTTTTTTTCTGCTGCTCAGAACAAGATAACAAAAGAGGCCTCCCAATGCACTTCTGTTCAGGGAGAAGGCAGCAGAGATAATAATGTGTGTCCTTCCCAGCTAGTATTAAAGAAGGTATTCTGAACCTATTTAAAAAAAACAAAAAATATTAATAATAATTTGAGGTGAGTGCATCAGATTAGGATATCATCTATAGGAATAAAGTCCAGGTTTTGCCCCATTTGAAAAATAAACCATGCCATTTTTTTTAAAAAATGTACATATTTGATTTGCACCTGTCAAATCTTCTTAGCAACACTAGGAAAATGATTTATTGCTGTTGTTAACTGCAAAAATTTTGAAGGTGCCCAATCTTGGGATAACTTTGGCGTCTCATCTCCGAGTACTGAAGGCCCTGGGGCAGTATTTCTCAGCCTTCGCTACTTTAAGTTGTGTGGACTTCAGCTCCCAGAATTCCCCAGTCAGTCATATCCTGAGAGCCTGCTCCAACATTTGATCCCAGTGTGGACACCATCTAGATGTATGGAGTTGACTAGAGCAATGTCTCTCAACCTTAAGCAACTTTTAAGACGTGTGGACTTCAGCTCCCAGAATTCCCCAGCCAGCCATTGGCTCAGCTCTCTTCCACTCTCCCTCACCTTGTTCTCTATTCCCACCCACCCAACTCATTTGTCCTCGGCAGCTGCCTGCCAAAGAAAACTGCAGCGGAGTGAAGAGGACCGAGCAAAGATCTCGGAGGAGAAGGACAAAGCTGTGGCCGAGATGCAGCAGAAGGCCGAGGAGATGGAGAAGGAATGTGAAAGAATCCTGCACGTGAGTCGGGGATGGGAAGGACATGGATTCTGGCCCAGACAAGAACATAGGGGAGGAGACAACATGTTCAGCATTGCTCATTACCAAAGTTTCAGGAAAGAGAGAGAGAGAGAGGTGAATATTCCCACGATTGCTCATGTTAAACTATGCTTGACAGAGTATGTGCTTCTGTGGGTTATAGGTTCCTCTTCAACATGACGATAGTCAAAATTATTGGGCAACGTTCTTCGTCTCATCATCCTATTGAAGCAGAGAAATTGATTTGTTGGTTTGCATTTTTTTTCCCCCTTTAAATCCTTATGCCTGAAAAAGCATTCAGTACCACTGAGATCTTTCCTTCCATCACTCGGCATGTCTGTTTGGCCCACAAATGACCCATCCAGCTCCCCAAACCTCCCAAGACATTTTCAGAGGGGAAGTTCTCAGGTAACATGAATGCAAACAACCCAGCACGTCTCTGTCTCTCTCTCTTCCTTCTGCCCTTTGGACATTCCGTCAGAGACCACATCCTGTTTCAGTGCTCTAATCCCTTGACCTGATGCCTTCCCTGTTCTTACTTCCTTTCAATAGGATAGTTTGGATCAGGTGCTTTCCAAGCTACAAACCGCCAAACTGGGCTGGGAGACTGAGGCTGCCCTCATCCATACAGAATATAAGAATATGCTAAAAGAGTTTGGACTGAACCCGCTGGAGATCTGAAGCAGCGTTCAAGCAGAGCTAAGGTCTCTCTCCTTATCCTCCCTGGGGTCTCATATTGCCACAGACATTAAAATATACTTGTCAAAGTTCTGACTGACAAATTCAACTGAGCAAGCACCATTGCGACCATCCAATCTGTTAATGCAAAACTTTATTGAGTACATCATTTCGGCACAGATGAAAGCAAAAGCAGCTCTGGTTATTTCCCACGCAAACCACTATAATTAAAGTATAGAATTCTTCCTCCCCCTTTTAGTGCAGCTCACATGGTCCAATCGAGTGTCAAAATATTGTTATGAGAAAGTGTCTTCTGTGGGTTTGCAAACACCTGCTGAAACGTCCTTGGTTCACAAGGGCTGACTTCATGTCGTCTGGAGCCTGCATTCCACTTTCCCCTCTCCTCCCCCCTGGCAAGCTGAGAAGCAATAATGATGGCAACATCATATTCATTCTTCAAGCTTGACAGTACGGTTAGAAGGGAATATTTGTAGCTCAAGGTTGAACTGTGGGGTCCTTGGTGCTCTCTGAGCTTGGTGATGTTTTCTTGCCAATCAGCCATCAGCAGACACATGGAGATAAACACTTCTACATACCAATCAAAAAACCAAAAAGGAAACAAAAAGATCTAAACTCCTCCTCACCAGCAACCAATACCCAGATAAAAAGAGATTAACATCAAGGTTAACATAGACCAACAACCAAGCCACAAACAACACCCCAATTAAGGAAATTAATTAAATTAGTTTAACGAAGAGAAGGACGAGGGCGGACATGATAGCAGTGTTCCAATATCAGGGGTTGCCATAAAGAAGAGGGAGTCAAGCTATTCTCCAAAGCCCCTGAAGGCAGGACAAGAGCAACGGATGGAAACTAATCAAGGAGAGAAGCAACCTAGAACTAAGGAGAAACTTCCTGACAGTTAGAACAATTAACCAGTGGAACAACCTGCCTCCAGAAGCGGAGAATGCTCCAACACTGGAGGTTTTTAAGAAGAGACTGGACAGCCATTTGTCTGAAATGGTATAGGGTTTCCTGCCTGAGAAGGGGGTTGGACTAGATGACCTCCAAGATCCCTTCCAACTTTATTATTATTATTATAAGGAGCTACCAACTCAGATAAACAAGCTAACAGGAAACAGCAGCCTAATCAAGGAACCACCAAGACCAGTCCCACCAATACCAACAGGGCAAGCCACCTGTGTATAAACAGAAAGCAGACCCCTCTCCCTTCTAGCACTGATGATGTTCCCTAGTTGGGTCATGAAAAGTCTGCAAGAAAACAGCCAAGGTTCAGAGTGCACCAAGAACCCCACACAATAAAATACGGAGTTATTAATCAACGTTGCTCAGCAGCTAACCCACCACATGAAAACACGGTGTGTTTTATTTGAGCTGGTTTAGTGTCATGTGTGAAGTTGCTCTCTCTGCCTTGCAACAAACCACTCTTAGAACAAACTATGGTTTAGTGTGGCGGGTGAATCCAGACAATCCAGTCTTTAGGGGTGTAAAAAGTACTTTCCATCATTAACGAACTCCTTTCTTAGGCAGCTCAAATGAAGGAAGGAAGGAAATTCCAGATCGGGCAGTCTGTTGCCTCCTTCAGTTTTCTGTTTCAGAACACATTCCTTCCCGTTTAACAGGGCTGAGGTTGTAATCCTGTGCTCTTCAGGGTGTACCCCAAGAACAGGAGGTGCTGTGCATCTCCACGCGGAAAAAAATCTTGGAGAGGAGCTCTGGGATTGGAAGCCCCTTCCCTTATCCTCTGCCAACATTCACAGTCTGTTTTACGTAAAATTGATGGGTTGATTGTCAGAAAAAGAAGAAAGGAAGTCCAATATTTGATTTTATTGGTTCCAGTAGAGCAGGGACCTCCAGCCCTAGCAACTTTAAGACTTGTGGACTTCAACTTCCAGAATTCCCCAGCCAGCATGGCTGGCTGGGGAATTCTGGGAGTTGCAGTCCACAAGTCTTAAAAGTCGCCAAGATTGGAGACCCCTACAGCAGAGGGAATATTTTGATGGAGGGAGATAGAGTCAGAAGGAAGTGGTCAATGATCTTCATTCACATTACACTGGTAGAAATCATGCAGAGATGCCGTCACATCCAGATAGGACGTCCACGTTAGCTTCTCTGCCACAAAAAGCAATGAACGAGGGCTATTCTCGAACTGCAATTATTTCCCGCACCTTCGTTTTTCAAAAAAATCTTGCCCAAAAGAACTCCCCCACCATGGCCCTGACTCACGTATTCCATCTCTCTGACCATGGTCTGATCTGAATCTTCGTCCCGCTTGCCAAGTTCTGCAGGAGTCATTTTGAGTGCCAAGACAGATTGACACGTAAGGCAGAAGAAGGCCTGGAAAAGTTGTCTTGGGGAGCTGAGATCAATTTGCGATGCTGGAAGGGTAGGCAAAGGTGCTCATTTTTTCCATAGAGGCCAAGGAACCATCTTTAGAAGGCCTGGCGGAACCCATCATGGTCCTGTGTGGAACAAGGAGAAGCTAGGTCATGTTTCCACAGACGATCCCAGAAAAAGAAATGTAACACCAAACAAATCCCACTTTGGTGGTCTATCCTCAAAATGTAAGAGGTGAGCTTAGGCTGGAGAAAGTCAGGTCACCGACTTCATAGAAAATTGAAACATATGAAGAATGGTTGCAGGAATTGGGTATGTCTAGTTTAACGGAAAGAAAGACCGTGTGTATGTGTGTGTGACATGATAGCAGTGTTCCAATATCTAAGGGGTGCCACAAAAAAGAGGTCAATCTATTTTCCAAGCACCTAAAGGAAGGACAAGAAATTTCCTGACAGTGAGAACAATTAATCAGTGGCACTCCTTGCCTCCAGAAGTTGAGGGTGCTCCATCGCTGGAGGCTTTTAAGAAGAGATTGGACAAGCATTTGTCTGACATGGTATAAGGTTTCCTGCTTGAGCAAGGGGTTAGAAGACCTCCAAGGTCTCTTCCAATTCTGTTATTATGTTCCGTCAGTGTTTCTCAACCTTGACAATTTTAAGGCATGTGGACCTCAACTCCCAGAATTCCACAGCCAGCAATGCTGGCTGTGGAATTCTGGGAGTTGAAGTCCACATGCCTTAAAATTGTCAAGGTTGAGAAACACTGTGTTAAGACTTGCTAGGACTTCTTACCTCTCTGGTGAAGGTCCATGGGGTAGGATCAGGTTGCCCAGGTGGGCCTATATTGCTAGAAATTTGACTGTGACATGGTATCAACGTGGGCCAGCTTTGTTCCTGAAGGATGCCTGGAGAAGTAGAACCACAGGTGATCAGAAAGCTTGATGGGAAGACTTCATCATCATAGAAGACTAAAGGAGATACTCCAACCTGGAATGTAGACCCAAGTCAAGAATTGGTGCATTGTCAACAAATCAATCAGTCAATTCCTAAAACCAGCTTTTAAAAATTCTTATTGTCTCATGGGGTGGAGTCAAGTCTAGCCCTTCTTAAGTACCCCACACGTTCATAAACACACTGTCCACATGCATCATTTTTACACCAGGTGACATGTTTGCCTGGAGAATCCTACTGAATTGTAGTTTAATGGGGAGCGGTGGGATTTCTTTGCTTTCCCAGTCTGAGTGTATAACTTGATGGAGAAATTCAATTTACAACTCTTTGTGTCCATTCAAAATGGGAAAAAATGACTTACTACAATCTGTGCAGCATTCCCCCACCCCGTCACATGAACAAAATATGGTATAGGGTCTCCTGCTTGAGGAGGGGGTTGGACTAGAAGATCTCCAGCTCTATTCTGAATTGAAATTGAAAATTTGGATTACTTGGTAACCAGTATGTATTTACCAGCTGGGGTCATAAATTGCCATCGGTGATCTTCCTTAGAGGCTTCTGACAAGCAAAAGTTAAGGATTGCCTGATTCATTTAACAACTGCAATAATTCGCTTAAGAACCCTGGCAGAAAAGGTCATAAAGTCAGGCACCGCTCACTTAACAACCAGCTTGGTTAGCCAAAGAAATTGTGGTCCCAACTGTGATACAAGTCGAGGACTCCCTAGATAGAAGAATATGGTACATAGATTATATCTGCATAAAGACTCCCCAAGTGATTTCTGCGTATTATTATCTCCATGTTTCTGGGAAGAGAAATAATCTTGACTTGGGTACCGTATTGTAGAACTTGCTTCCTTCTGAGTCGATGACCAGGAGAGTCACCCGCTGGTTGTCAGAACGGATCTTCGACACCACCTCCTGGTGGTCAAGGTCTTCGACAACCTCACTGTTCACCGCCAGCAGACAGTCGCCTTCTCTCATCCCTGCCTTTTCAGCTGGGAGCCCAGCGTCCAGGTCTCTCAAAAATTGGGCTGCAAGTCAAAGAGAGGAAAGACAGGACAGGCCATGCGTGAAATCATTCCAGCAGATAATAGCTAAGAACTTCCAGGCACCAGATTCCAAATTTTCTCCAAGATATAAACTTCTGATCCTCTTTTCCACATCAGTTTATGATTGGGCCATGAGTACTTCTACCTAGACCAGTGTTTGTCAACCTTGGGAACTTGAAGATGGGTGGACTTCAACTCCCAGAATTCCCCAGCCAGCCATGCCAGCCAATTTCCCATGCTGGCTGGGGAATTCTGGGAGTTGAAGTCCACCCATCTTCAAGTTGCCACAGTTGAGAAACACTGGCCTAGAAGCTAGTTGAAATGTTTTTCTCCATCCCCATCTGACGGGCATGGTTTTTCTCACAACACAGCCCAACCTACTTGGAAGGAAAACTGGAGATCTGCTAAGGAATGGGATCCAGCTTCCTCCGCCATTGATCTATTCTAAATCTGGCTTTCCTAATCTGGTGGATCTGATGAATACAGCTCCCAACTCCTAGCCTGTATGGCTGGGTTGTCAGGAGTAACCCAAGATAGCTGTAATCTTGTAGCCTGTAATCCTTCCACCAACTGTGAGCGGAAGTTGGCTTGACTTTCACTTCCTGGGAAGCTGGAAGACAAAGCTTCAGACTGGAAGAAGCAGAAAGAAGAATGGTTGAGCATCTTCTCTATCATGCCCCAGAGTCACTTGATTTATATTTTTAGGAGAAGCTATACAGGTAGTCCCTGACTTACAACCACAATTAGAACTAGAGGTTAGAAGCAAGGTTGTTAAGAGAACCTCATCCAATTTTAAGACCTTCTTTGCTCTGGTTGTTAAGCAAATTACTGCAGTTGTTAGCCGTTAAGTGAATCAAGCTTTCCCCATTGATTTTGCTGGTTGGAAGCTGGCTGAGAAGGTGGCAAATGGTGATCACATGACCCCGGGATGCTGCAACGGTCATAAACACATGCTGATTGACAAGGCAACAGATTTCGATCATGTGACACGGGGATGCGGTGATGTCACAAATACAAGGACCGGTCCTAAGTCCCGTTTTTCAAAGTTGTAATTTTGACTGGACACTAAATATACGGTGGTAAGTCAAGGACTAGCTTTAATGGAGCCTGCAATGGAGGTGCCTCACCAATCTTCCCCGAGCTAGATTTTTCTTCTTTCATCAAGAAGCCATATCCGTCTTCTCCTCGCTTCATCTGAAGCTTCCTCACTTGGAACGGAACCCAGGAGGCATCAGCCAGGCCAGCTGTAACCTTAACTCCACATTGTCGGTACGCCGCTTCTGACCGGCTGTCCATCACCAGGAGCCCCATGGGGCTGCTGCTCTGTTTGATCTGAATCCAAATCAGAGCGAGAGAGAGAAAAGAGAACAATGATCAAACGTCCTCTTGAAGACTAGTTCTAGACAGGGTTGGGAAATTATTTGGCCACGAAAGGAGAAGGGGCTGCGTAAAAACACCCAGAGGATGGCCAGGGTAAAGTTTTGGGAAGGAAAGAGCTCTCTTTAGTCCAGAATCATTGACTTTATCCAGTCAAGACCCAGGAAAGAATTACTCACCCCTTCCTCTGGTGCAGAGAAAACCAAACGGGGAAGTCTTATGAAGTGGGAAGATCTTCCATGACCAGATATGGAGGCCATGTGGCCCACAATACGTACAGTGTAATCTCCACCAAAAGAAGGTGGAAAGTTCTAACCTCCATCCTAGAGGTAGGGTGGAATGGAACGTAAGAGACTGGCACTTAACCTTTTGGTTGAGTTGTGCAGTCGTCCAGTTCTTCACACTGACGCCGTTGAGTTCCACCAGCCAGGAACCATGCGGCACCCCTACTTTCTGAGCTGGCCCATTCTGCAGCACGGAGAGCTGGAATATGCCGGTCACACCTGCCCAGAAGGACCACAACATCAAGAGAAAGCCTTGTGAAGGAAGAGAATTTGCGCTCTTGAAAACAACCAGCTTTCCTTGGTAGCTTCTTCCCTCTACCAGCAGACCTGCCCTCAGCCACCTTCCTCTTTCTCCGGTACTCATTTTTTTAGCGGAGTAGAAGAACAAGTAACAGAAATTAAACAAAGGCCTCTGAGTGTCCATGCTGTGACTGCAATAATGCTGTACTTTGTGTGAACTCTTGGTTTACCCAAGCTTGCTTTCTTGAGCAAACTACAATTGGATGGATGTACTCAACATAGTGAGACAAATAAATCATGTTTTGTATGCTACAAAGACTGGTCTTTATTGCTGATTCCCCACCATGCTGTTCAATATATCATAAACATATATTACGTTGTTTATAGAGAGAGAGAGATGATAATATATAACCATATATTATATGCTGTAATATATAATACAATACGGTATACATACTGTAATGCAATATACTATATTGTTCAATATAATGTAACCATATATATATACTGTACATACATACACACACACACACACACACACATATAATATAACCAGATATATGGTTTTATGCTTTTTGCTGTAAACGACCAAGTGTCACTCTGAGATGATATGGGCAGTACCTAAATTAGATAGATAGAAAGTTGAGAGAGAGACAGAGATGATAGACAGAGACAGACAGACAGATAGATTGACTGACAGACAGACAGACAGACATTCAAGACAGCTAATATAAGCAAACTAGGCCTGCTGTGCTTAACATAAAAAAACCCAATTATAGCATTAAGATTAGATTAAAAGTCCTTCCTGTTTTTAAGAGCATTTAAAGATTTTAGAGGACTTTTTGTGGATTTTTTTAATCCTGAGGCATCTCTAATGGAGAACTACCAGGAATGTTGACCAACTACAGCGTTGGAGATTCTGGCAGAGGGAAGCTGTGACTAATTATTTATCTGCAAGATTGTCCTTTTTAGGCCCAAAGTAAAGGACATAAACCTCTCCCCTTTCATGGAAAAAAAGCTGGCTGGGCATCAGCTGACCCTTCCATCAGCACCAGTTTGGATCCCATATCAGTTGAGCTTGGGGGCAGAACCGGTCATCCCAAGGGAGAGGAAGGCCAGGCCAGGCCTTGTCTCAGCACGTCTCTTTGGAGATGTCTCATCCTGCCTCGTATGATCCATTGCTTATTCTTTGGCTGCAACGCCTCCATTCTCTTTCCATTCCTCTTGCTGGTCCTGCCCCTTGCATGATATGCATGTCAAATGTGAATCTAGCAGCAGAAACCAGATGCATAAATAACCCAACTCAGAACAAGAGAGCTGACTTCTCCCAAGGCAGAATCTTTCAAGTTAACAGTGCAAAACCGTGAGCACAAACGGAGATAAGCAGAAACGACTCCTGCTGCTACCTTCTGGAGCTGACACGCTGAAGCCAAAGCCACTTGAGCCTTTGGAAACACAGCACAGGCGTGGCCTGCCGTAATTGGACAAAAGCTGGTTGAGATCCCGGTTCAGGGCTTTGGCTACCTCGTAGGTGTTCCCTTCCAGGACAGTGAGCAAGACCTGCTTTGAGCTACTCTTGATCTTCCAGATCACCTGGAAACGAGACAAGACAGAGAGTGAGAGAGAGAGACATCTGGAAAGGGAAAATCAAACGTCAGAAGCTGACAATCTGCTCCAACATTTGATCCCAGTGTAGTCATCATCTAGATAAGGGTTTCCCAACATTGACAACTTTTAAGATGTGTGGATTTCAACTCCCAAAATTCCCTTGCCAGCGTGTTCCAGTATGGACACCATCTAGATCAGGGCTCTCTAAACTTGGCAACTTTAACACTTGTGGGCTTCAACTCCCAGAATTCCTCAGTGGGGAATTCTGGGAGTTGAAGCCCACAAGACTTGGCCAAGTTTGGAGAGCCCTGATCTAGATGGATGAAGTTGACCACAGCTGTGTTTCTCAACCTTAAGTAACCTTAAAGATATGGACTTCAACTCCCAGAGTTCCCCAGCCAGCATTGCAGTCCGCATGCCTTAAAAGTTGCCAAGGTTGTGAAGCTGCTCATTTGTGAGACTTGTTTAATTTTGGACATTTGTGCCTGTAGGCAGAGGCACCCAATATACCCAGATCAAAGCAGGAGAGCCATCAAAACCTTACCCGAAGATACCCCGTGCCTTCAACGTTAACTCCGTTGACCTCAAGGATTCGGTCTCCATCCCGGAGGCCTCTACGGTAGGCCAGCCCTCCCGGTGTCACCTTCCGCACGATGGGGCACAAGCCTCCAGCCTCCTGACACAACGAGAAGCCCAGGCTCTCAGCACCAGCTTTCCTCAGTAAACAGAAGCGTAGCTGGGAAGTGCCTTCTGGTTCTGAGGGAGACAAAAGGGGCATCTCTTTTCAAAATGGCTTGGCTGAGGAGGGTGGACCTTTGTATGGGAAGACTGAAAATGGAGGAAAAGGATAGGCTGAGTGAAAGGACTCCGAGTTCTTTATATCAGGGATCCCCAATCCTGGCAACTTTAAGACCTATGGACTTCAACTCCCAGAATACCCCAGCCAGCAGACACACGCAGAACCACCACTATGGAGTCCTTGGTGGTCTTTCAGCCTGATTGGTTTTTTGAAGATCTTTCACGGCCCACTTAGGGAACTTCATCAATGCTAACGTTGATGATGAGAGCACGGATGATGTTCCCGAGTTGGATCATGAAGCGTCTGCAAGAAAATAACTAAGATCAATAACATAGTCGTCTCCCCCTCCTCCTCCCCCTCCCTTCTAGCACTGATGAGGTCATCTAATCAGGTCATGAAACGTCTGCAAGAAAAGCATCAAGCTCACAGAGCACCAAGGACCCCACAATTCTCCTCCTCCTCCTCCTCCTCTCCTCCATAACACAACCCCCCTTCCCTTCTAGCACTGATGATGTTACCTAGTCAGGTCATGAAATGTCTGCAAAAAACCCACTAAACTCAGCACCAAGAACCCCATTGGTCAATCCTGAGCTACAGCGATTCTATTACAATCCCTTATGAGAACCTTCCTTGGTAGATGGGCTCTCTTGAATTCAGGAGGAGGCTGAACCCTTGAACCCACCTCCCATCACACGCTAACAATTCCTTGTCTTGAGTCCTGTCTAGTAGAACGCTCAGAACTTGGCCGTGACGTTTGCAAAGAACTTGGAAGGGAGCTCAGTTGAACGCTGGTTGAGAGGGAACCCAGGGAGAAGGGAGAAGCTGATGCTTGCAGACGAACGTTGTCTGATGGAAACGTTTGGGCAACCCACTTGCCAAACAGCCTCAGGAAAACACCAGCCCTTCCTTTCCCACCCACAAGCTGCCACCGCCAGCCCTCTTGTTACCGGAATCCTCTGCCAGAGATAAGGCGGGATTATCAATTCCTTCTTTCGGGTTAAATTCAAATTTCCTGCAAGAGAGGAAGAAGAAGGAGCATTTCAAAGGTTGAGAAGCAGGTGTTCACAGGACAGGGTCCAAAAACTCGAGATTGGGGCCACAGCAATGCCATCAAAGCTCTACCTGTGGGCCAAGCCACAAACAAGCAGATTTGGTCACATCCCCATGGCCCCCATCTCAACATTTTCTCATCACAGTTTGCAGACACCCTGGCTGAAAAGCCACCAAAATGGAAATATTTTCTTATTTCTTTGATGGTTAGTGTTCCTTAATTCTGGAGCTTATCGTCAGAACAATGGAATGGAATAGAATAGAATATACAGTAGAATGGAATGGAACAGAATGGAATTCTTTATTGGCCAAATGTGATTGGACACACAAGTAATTGGTCTCCATTGCATATGCTCACAGTGTACATATAAACAGCAACTAACAGGTCATTGATCAGACCCACTAGACAGCATTTCACCGAGGCTGCCATCCACGGCGCCATCTTTAATGGATGGCTTTAAGCTTAGCCAACCATCAACCCATCCCATCAACTTGTTTGTGCAAACTGGCCTGCATGCACAGTTGGAATGTGTGGAATTGCACATGGTGGGGAGGGAGGGGGGAGAAAGAAAAGTTGGTAGGTCTGCTGGTTTTGCTTGTGCCTGCCCCCCCCCCCAGCGTGGCACTTACATGGTTGACTCCGTGGTATCCTGGAGCCCTGTAAAAGCAAGGCCTAAGCATGAGCCAAACAGCCAAATAGCTGAACAAGATTTTTCTCCACTGGATAGATTCAAGCTGCAAAAACCCAATGTGTTTTTGAAATGCACTTGTTGTACTTCACTGTTAAAAGATTACCGATGTAGCAAGATCATTAACGCTGGCCTGATAATCATCTCTTCTTCCACCCTGTTAAGCAAAGCAAAACTAGGTGGAGAAGGTTGGACTGAGAGCAGGAAATTTATTCCTGGATTTAATTGATGCAATGGTGGTTATGTTGATTGACAACAGCAACATAACAAGGAAGGAGGGCGGGGGAGAATCTATGGCTCAATTTAGCTTGGCTTGGGGGTTCAATGGAGGGGAATCGTTCCAGGGATTAAACTTCTACCTTCTTGCAACCTCTGGGGTCCTGCTGGGAGCAAAACATTGGCAGATTCTCCTTCTGAATTTTGACAGCTTCGGATTTAAAGTTCCCTTAGAAGAAGGGGTGATTTTTAAGACTTGTTCAACATCAGGTTGCAAAGAACAGAGATGGTTATGAATGCCTTCAAACAGCAGGGCTATTTGCTATTTTCATTTGGGTGTCAAACCCAGAAACACGCTCAGACACAGAAAACAAACACGCGAAAGACTGGCATTCCCAAAAACCTCTGGAGAGGTTGATGGTGGCTAGTCACGGTCACCACTTGGTAAACCTCCGTTCCTCCAGGCCCCTCACCCTCTAAGTAAGAAACCCAACCCTGTAGTTTAGGGGTGCTCTCTGCTGCTCAGCCCCAGACCACTTACCCTTTTTCTGCTTCATGTCTGCTCCCACTCTGAAGTCCAAGGTCCGGGGCGAGGTGGCAGTTTAACCTGAGACGTTTAATATTTAAACAGCACAAGAATCTTTTTCTGAACGTTGCTTCCTTCTTCCCCGAAGTCAAGCGGAGTGTAAAAAATAGCTTTTTCATTCCTGCAAGGGACGTTCAGCTGGGCTCGGCAGCTGGGGGTTCTGGGATCCAGAGGTGATGGGACAGGCGAGGGGTTTGCACGCCAAGTGAGCAGCGAAAGTGTGAATTGCACATCCCGAAAAGGCTCTGCTCAGGTCTGTTTGCATTATGCATCTGTCATCTGGACGTCACCAGGTTTGTGTGTGAATGTTTTTCATTTTTTCAGAGAAGTGATGAATGAGGGTGATAAATAAAACCGATGAATAATATTCTCAAGCTGAGTCTTTGACGCAGGAAAAAAAATATTTTAAGACCAACTTCTTTTGCTCTTTGGCAAACGTTCAGGTTTCTTTTCAGAGGAATGTGGTTTGTCCTTCTATTTAGGGTTTTTTTTTTTGTTTGTTTTCCTTTTTTTTTTAACAATCGGCAAGGAGGTATTACGAATCAGCGGTGCGTTTAAATAATGCAACAAGCAGGAAATTATAATGCAAAACATTAGCTGGAAGTTTATTTTAATGCCTTTGTTACAACCGGGAAATATATGCTCTTGGCTACTCCTCCGGAGTCCAGCAGTTGTGAGTGCACTTGCGTTTATGAGAGCAATTGGAACCAAAGTGAAAGCGTTCGTGACAAACCCACCTTGTTTGTCCCTGGTAGTTGGCATTTCAAGATAGACTGCCCCTCGACTGGCAGGCTCTGTGCAAACGTCAGAGCTCAGAGACGTCAAGGATCAATCTTCTCAAAAAATGTTTGCCAAACCTGCTTCCGCTCAGCCGAACGATATTAATCCATTCTGTATGAAACAGTCCTTCAAATTCTCACCTTGTGGTAGCTGGTCTCCAATTGCGCACTTAATATCCAATGCACATTTGTTTATTTTTTTCTGGCTATAGAAACAGGACGTATAAGCCCTGGATGTACAGCTAGGCCTTGATTTAACGATCGTTCAATTAGCGACTGTTCAAAGTTATGATGGTGATGGCATTTTTGACCATCACAGCATCCCTGAGGTCATGTGATCAAAATCCGGGCAGTTCGCAACCAGCAAGTATTTGCAACGGGGGTCATGCGATTGCTGCCTTCCCAGGGCGTTTCCTCAACAGGCGAAGTCAGGGGGGGGAGAGCTGCACTCACTTAACAACCTTGCAATCTGCTTAGCGATGTGGGGAAAAAAAGGTCATAATGTTGCCTGTGACTCCCTTAGCACCTGCTTCGCTTAGTAACAGAAGTCCCAGTCCCAAACGGGTCATACAACAAGGACAAGCTTTGAGTTTTCTCAAGGCACAAAGGCAAACAATTCCCACCCCAGCGACGAGTCAACCCTTTTTTAAATCCCTGCTTTGGTCCGCGTTGTTGGGATCTTAAACCCAGTCTAGAAATCTGGCTGAGATGAACGACAAGATCGTATCACATCTTGTATCACATTATTGCATCCTTTCTCTGCATTTCTGCAAAAGAATCCAGCCAATCACCCGTTGGGTAGAAAAAGCTGAAAGGATCCCACCCAGTGGTGGGATTCAGCCAGTTCACACCAGTTCATCAGAACTGGTAGCTATTTTTTTGTGGCCCAGGCCCAGAATGGACTTCTAGAAGCAGCATCCACACAGAGAACCGGTTGTTCACCTATTGAATCCCACCACTGATCCCACCCCACCCCCAAACCAAAGAAAAGAGCAGGGTTATAGGCCACCAAATCCCACAAGCTGCTAGTCCTCAGTGACATGTGACACGACCATTCATCTTTTTAGATTCGTATGTAGCGCATATTCTTCCCGCCAAGGGTAATAACTTCGGCAAATGGGAGAAAAGTCGCTGTGTGGTGCGGAATCGGATGTGAGGTTATTTGGAGTGTCGTACCAACGGAAGGAGTGAGAGAGAAAGGATGCAATGGGAAGGATAGAGAGAATAATTTCTCTCTTTGTATTACACACATGGGGAAACGCTGGGTCAGCCTCGACTCTTCTCGTCAACTCCATCAAAGCATTTTAAAAAAATATCTGCATTCTCGCTAGCACATTTGGCTAAATATCACCTAACCCAGGGGTAGACAACCTTGGCTCTTTTATGACTCGTGGACTTCAACTCCCAGAATTCCTGAGCCAGCCATGCTGAGGGGAAAGGAAGAGGTTTCCAAGCTGAGTCATGCTGGCTCAGGAATTCTGGGAGTTAAAGTCCATGAGTCATAAAAGAGCCAAGATTGCCTACCCCTGAACTAACCGGTAAGATCCCTTTTACAAGTGATCCTCGATTTACAACATTTCATTTAGTGACCGTTTAAAGTTACAACAGCACTGGAAAAAATGATTTTTGACCGTTTTTCACATTTACGACCCCATGGTCACATGATCCAAATTAAATCCTTGGCGACTGACTCATATTTATGATGGTTGCCGTGCCCTGGGGTCACAGGATCTCCTTTTGTGACCATCTGACAAGCAAAGTCAAGGGGGAAGCCGCATTCATTTAACAACCATATTACCAATTTAACTGCAGTGATTTAATTAATAATGGTTGCAAGAAAATGGGGGCAGAAATCACTTTTTAACAACTGTCTCACTTAGCAACAGAAATGTTGCACTCAATTGTCGTAAATTGAGGACTAAATGTATAATCGAGCATCCATTGCAACTACCATCCTTTCCTCCCCGGAATAAACTATGGGGGAAAAAATCACCACACTGTGTTTGCCACAAGGATGCACAGCACCAAATGACAAAGGGATCTTGCCAACAGCTTCTGTGTTGTTTGTAATTTTTTTTTAAAAAAATATGCACACCATGTTCTGCAAAAGCACAAACATCTTGTATGAATCCTCTTTCTCCAACTTACTGTTCTCCGGATGTATCAGTCTGGGCCCAGGCCAACTGGAAGTGATGGGCAGTGTAGTCCAACCTGCCTGGAAGGCAACAGGTGGCAAAAGCTAATTTTAACCAGCAAATATAGAGATGAGATTAAGGCAGGAATCCTCCACCTGATATGTGAGATGGATATATTAATCCGTCTTTCATTGGCAGATGTTTCTACAAAGAGGTAACTTTAAGACTTGTGGACTTCAACTCCAGAATTCCCCAGCCAGTACATCCCTTCCCCAACTGACTGGGGAATTCTGGGAGTTGAAGTCCACAAGTCTTAAAGTCGTCAAGGTTGGACACCTCTAGTCTACCGTACCTGCCAACTTAGTTTCCTAACAACATCAGAAGAGCCCTGAAGGGCCAACTTAGCCAACCCCATCCAGTAATCATGGTAGCCAACTAGATTCACTGTGGCATCTGAATCAACCGGTGTTTCAATGCCTGGTAGGAAGCCCCGTGTCAGCAGTCCTGGAACCAATGGCTCCTGGGAACCGAGGGTCAAAGGGTGCCCCTCTGCATGTGACCCAGCATCCTCTTGACCTTCCCTTCCACTCTCATGAACTTGAGTTTCTTCCAGGGGTTGACCGTCTGTCGTCGGCTGCACTGAAGATCTTCCAGGAGCAGCCCCAGATGTTGCTGCACCCGGTCCCGGTCCCAGATGGGCAGGTTCTTCTGGACCACGTTCAGGATGATGGCCCAGTAGTCGGACACATCTGCTCCCATGGTCAGGTAAATGAGCACTCGGAGGCCGTCCTGGTTCTTGCGCAATTCGTGCAGGGCTTGCTTGCCTTCTTCGCTGATCTCGTTGAAGTACAAGCTGGGGAGGAGGAAGAGGAAGAAGAGAAGGAAAGCTTTAGGAGCTAGAAGCAGGACAGGTCCACGTGAACTGACCAGCCAGCTCCAATGGGCACCCTTGGCTGCCAATTCCAGAGACAGGAATTCTGGAAGTCATCCCCAACAGATCTGAAAGGGGTCAGGTTGGAGAACATCACGATAAAATGGCATTTTTATTTATCCATTTGTATCCCACCTTTATTATTTTTACAAATAATTCCAGGTGGCAAACATATCCTATACACTTTCCTATACACTTTCCCCACAACACAACAACCCTGTGAGGTGGGTTGAGCTAAGAGAGAATGACTGGCCCAAAGTCAGCCAGCCAGCTTTCATGGCTAAGGCGGGACTAGAACTTGCCGTCTCCTGTTTTCTAACCTGGTGCCTAAATGATAGTTGCCTTGAATTTGAACTGAATTGAATCCAGAAATCATAGTCTCCTTGAATGAGACTTTTTTTTTTAGTTTTTTAAAAACTTCATAAAATGGTCAGCATCCCACAATGGCAAAAAACACCCAGCCCATTTAATTGTTCTGCTTCATCCTGCTTTGCATCCCAACACAATCCAAGCCAGCTGGTTAGGATACATTTGAAAAGTAAGGAGATGAGATTTTTATGGGCTCTCTTGCACTTCCTATTTAAACTGTCATGTCCCCCTATTTCAAGCCCACCATCCAGTATTTTCTGCTTTATGGACACTCAGATCAAAAATTCTCAGTTCTATTGAATAATTACCAGTGAAAACCCTTCGTCAAAGTAAACTATAAATGGACTTTTGGGAAAGAAGTTTCCATAATTTCATGATGTGCTCCTGAGGTTCTACAGAGGACCAAAACTTGAGGGTACAGAATTTTGAGTCCCTCAGTGATGGACTTCTTTCAAAAGCCAGCCCAGTCTTCCGCGGCTTTCAGTTGTCTCCTGTTCCCTTCCCTTCTGCTGTGAAAGTCAAACTAGAACATGGGGGTTTCCTTCTCTCTGCCCATGATCTTGGGACCATCAAGGAGACACCCTTTGCCAAAATTCTCAGCAACCCAAAGGCGTAACAGAACTCCAGACACACGTGCCTTGGACGTTCAACTAAGAAGTGGCATGGGAAACTCACTGCACTTTTTCCAGCGTTGCGTGTCTCTTGGCCTCCTCAACCAGGGCCAACGCAGCTTCATCGGTCAACGAATTGTAGGCCACATCAAGCTCCTGTAGGTGCTGGTTCTGAGCCAGGTGCTGGGTGATCACCTTCACGCCCTGGTTCCCCAGGGAGGTGTGAAGGAGTGAGAGATTTCTCAATGAGCTGTTGCCAGCCAGGCCTTCAGCTAGATAGTGAGCCCCCTCCTCGGTCAATGGATTGTCCGCAAGTCTGAGGAGGACACAGTAAACATCAACACAGGAGACCTCATCACCTTTTCCACTGCCCAACCTCCTTTAATCAGATGTCTTCTAGACAGGCCGACCTATAGACTCCATCATTCCTGCAATCCCAAGAATCTTTTGCCTGATAATGTTTGTTGAGAAGATCAGTAGTAGAAAAAGAAAGCATCTCCTTCCACAATTCTGCTATCTTCTCTCATTGTTGTGCCCTTGGTGCCATCCAGAACTTTGTGTATATATGGTCAAATTTTGTACTGGCCAATCAAGAGTGGCATCTTGCTGCTCTAGCAAACATTACTTGCGTGTTTTGTCTACAGGGTGCATGCTACGCTCATAGGTATGCTCCGAGAACATCAATCCAACAAAACAGAAGGGCTGGACTATCCTGCATCTCACGTACCCATCCAAGGCCGATTACAAATTCACCCATCCCAACCTGCTGTTCTCCAGAAAAGTGGAAGGCGCTGAAGACCTGGTTCTGCCAGAGGGCCTGGAGAACCCAGAGCGGGATACAGCCCAGCAAATGGCTAGTTTAATGTGTGTTGCCACTGGGCCGGAGGATTATTATATTATTTTATTTTTCCTCTTGTTATTTTATTTTTATAGGGTGTTTTTTTTACTGATGTAAGCCGCCTTGAGTCGCCATGTGTGAGTAGGCGGCGATACATATTTTCTAAATAAGAAATAAATAAAAAATATTCCTCAACAGTAGAGTTGCAAGCAAAGCTTCTCTGGAGAGCAACAGGACAGAGAGAGAGAAGGGAGAAATTTGTTTAGGTGGAACATCACAACCAAGTCAGAGAGCTGACTGGGCCTAGAGAGACCAGCTTCAAACCAGCTTTGATGTCTCTCACCCGTTCTTTTCTCTTTCTGCTTTGAGTTAAGAGTTTGGTTTCGACCTACAAGTCATCAGAAATATAGCTCTCCTTGTCTGCCTCGCCAAGGTGGAAGCCATCCTCCCACTCAGCCTTCATACTCACCGCAAGGTGTCGAGCACACATTTGTCATGCAGAAGCAGATTCCGGATCTCCTTGCATGCCTCTGGACCCAGACTGTTGAGCTGCAAACTGGAGGAGACAACAGAACAACGTTGGAGTTGCAAGTCCAGCATCCTAGGTCAGTTTCCTTGATGTATCGGGCTGGGCTCCCTTTGACCAGGCTTGCAAGGATGATGGGATATGTAGTACCCCAAAGCTGGTGGAACTCTGCCCCAGGAAGCTTCCCGGCTCTCAGACTCATCTTCAGTTTCAACCATAAAATGACTTTCTAACTTTCTGTCTGATTTTGCCACCCTCTGGTCAAAGTCAAGACTGCAATTTTCTAGCCATTAAAAAATAACGCATTGGAACTGATTCACCAAATGATTACCGAATTTCCTAGGCATTTTCTGCAAATAATCTATTTTCAAAGGGTTGGGAGTAGGGGTGGTACAGGATGTTCTCTCCAATTTGCTGGAAACATCTGTATTTTCTGCTCAATCCTTTAAATTTAGCATTAACTTCCCTTCAAATAAATACGGTAAACCTGCCAGAAAAGCAGGATGTCTTAAGAACGGCACCTTGGTATGTCTAAGAAACCAAATGAATTCACTTTCTTAAAAAAACAAAAAAGCAAAAACATGAATTCAAAAAAAGATGTGGGTTAAATGCACATCGTTATGTAAAAAAGTAGGGTGAAACTTTGCAATTATTGCAGCACTCTAGGAAGTTCCTTAGATTTAATTGCATATAATAATTGAAGCTTCACCCTGATGTGAATTGTGTGGATCATGCTCAGTTATAACATCGTAACTCACTGGAGTTTCTTGCATCGTAGCAAAATAGGGAAGAGGGTCTTCAGGCTGCTGACATCGAGATGGCAAGAGGCAAGATTTAGCTCCTCGACGCTGTGGCTCGTGGTACCCACCACTGAAGCCAGGACTGCACATTTGAGAGGGGTCATCTTGACCGAAGAGAGGTTGATGGTCCTCAAGGACTGGATAGCCTCCGCTGTGAAACGTTCGTTCTGGAACTCGTGTAAAAAGAAGAGATAGTCCATCAGCTCGGATGGCGGCAAGCCCTTACGGCTATTCCGGATGACCGTTTTCTTCATGGCCTTGGCAATCTCAAAAGCAGCCAGGTTCTTGATAGGACAGCCCAGTTGATCCAAGATGGCCCGGTTACGCCGTGACAGCAACCCACCCATGAAGATGGGGAAGAGTTCAAAGACCTCATCGTCGGAAGCTTCATCTGGGTGGCGCATGGGGCCTTCCACCCCAAGAATGCTGAAGTTGATCTGGTCCAAGACATCGTCATTGAAGTAGTCCTCCTCTTTGAACATCTCCACGGCCATGGTGCGGGCGATGGTGTCACGGTCTTTGGTACTGAACCGGCTGAAGTAGCGGGGGAAGATCTTGATGAGGTTGAAGAGAAGGGGCAGGATGCGCAACGGCAAGAATTTGGAGACCACGCTGAGCACCAGGGCCACATCTTCGCCAACTTTTCCAATAATTTCAGAGACTTCCTTGCCCACCCGTTGCACCAGGGTCTTCTTCTCCCCCAAGACCACGTAAAGAGCTGCCAGGTACTCTTGCATGGCGGGGATAGTGAAGACAAAAGTGTGTTCCTTGCCTGATTGAACACAGGGGGTCAAGAAGAAGCGGAGAACGTCGCTCCGGAAAGTGTTCAGGAGGTTAAGCTCACTCTCCGTCTTCATCTCTACCTCAAAACAGCGGCGGAGATCCTTCTCGGTAAAGCAAGTCTGTCGAGACATCACCCCTTCATAGGCCAACTTGCCCACCGTCTTGGCCACATACTTCATCATGGAGATGTTGGAGGGATCGGTGCTGTCCAGCACTTCCCCACTGAAGTTGAGCCGTAGGAAGCTGGTGTAGATCCCCGTCAGCGTTTGAGTTGGAGGCACCGTCTTGGTAAAATAAAGGAAGTGCAAGGTAGTGCACACCAACCAGCAATAAGAAGGAAGGAAGCAGGCAGCCATAATCTGGTTGTGCCGCTCCAGATTCCTTGACAGCATCTCCAGAAGGTTGTCCTGCTCATTTGCCTGCTCTGCCGTGGGGGGACCAGCGATTCTGACACACTCCGGCTGCCTTAGGCGCATCTGGAAGTAAAGCTTCTGGAGGTTGAGGTCCGAGAAGCCACAGACTTCAACGTAGCGTCCCACAAACTTGCTGGGGATTCGACGTGCCGCCGAAGGGCGAGTAGTGACAATGATGCTGGCCTGGAGGAATGGAAACCAACTGGAGTTAATCACAAGTCACAGACCCACTGGTGTTTAAATGGCATTCATGATGGAACAGCAGGAGAAGGGCGAGATATGAAATTATGAGTCCTGATTATGGGACTCCTCAGTACAGAACCGGTGCAATTTAGTTTCTTCACCACTCATCATTATCATCTGTAGTGGTTAGTAACCAATAAAAGAGAATCTTTGTAGCTCAGGGTTGAAATGAGGAGTCCTTGGTGCTCTCTGAGCTTGGTTGTTTTCTTGCATGACCCAACTAGGTAACATCATCAGTGCTAGAAGGGAGCGGGGTTTTGCTCTCTGAAGCCCACTCCCTTCTAGCACTGATGATGTTACCTAGTTTGGGTAATGAAACTTCTGCAAGAAAACCACCAAGCTCAAAGAGAACGAAGGGCCCCACAGTCCTCTTCCTCCTCCTCCTCCTCCTCCTCCTCCTCCTCCTCTCCTCAAACCCCACTTCCTTCTAGCACTGACTATGTTACCTAGTTTGGGTAATGAAATGTCTGCAAACCCACCCCCCAAACAGAGAGCACTAAGGACCCCTCATGGTGGTTAATGTTCATTCCATTTCTATCCCACTTGTCTTCCGATTAGTTCAAAGCAGACTAAGTAAGGGATAGATAGGCAAAGTTCACCCAATAAAATATATTTTAAGCATTTGCCCTAAGCAAAGAAAAGATGATTGATTTCCACTACTTAATAAAAACTAATCCCATCCAAAGCAACCCTAATTTGCAAATCTCAAGGCTACCCATCTGAGCTGCCTCCTTGGTGAAAGCAGGGAGAAAGAAAACACAAGAGGGAGGGCACAGTGTGGTCATCTGCCAATCCCTCACCACAAACCTCGGGCATCATGTACTTCCTGAGCAGGTTGACGACAATAGCAGCTGGCAAGGTGGGTTCATTGGGGTCACCACAAAGCTCAGTGCGGGCCAAGCGAAAGTCCAGATTGAGGCGGTCAAGGCCATTGAGGATGAAGAGCACCTTGAGGTTGCTGGAGCCAAGCAGTGGAGCCACATCCCGGAGGTGGAGGTATTTCTTGGTCACTAGACGGCGCAAAGACACGGGGCTGTTGCCCTGCGAAAGGTCTTCACAGGAGAAGGGAAGGAGCAGCTCAAAATGAGGAAGGTGCCCATGACACCAGTCCATCACCATCTTCTTGATGAGGGTGCTTTTTCCGGTGCCCACCGTTCCATAGAGGACCACATTCTTCACTTCTTGTCCACAGGGATCCTCGTCAAAAAGGTTCTGGAGACCAATGGTATGACAGCAAGAAGCTTGGAGTTGGTTCTGAATTGTCAGATCTGTGGATGGTTTCAGGATTTCCTCCAGGGAAGTCTCCCGGATCACTGGATCGATGTGGGTAGCGTCCAGAGCAAAGGAAGGCCCAAACTGTCTCTCCTCATTGGGCTGCCGGCAAAACCAATCCGCCAGACTTTTCTTGTGTTTTTGGATGGCTTCTGAGGAGGAACAAGAGAAGGAAAGGTGAGAAGAAGGTTAAGTCCCTTGTTATTGCTTTCAAAAACATATCCCTAGACATCGGGATACATGGGTTGTATCTGATGGACTTTCATAACCCATCAATCCTCAGAGGAAGGAGGTCCACAGGTTTACCAGAAGTTGCGACGTTCTTCGGCACTCTCTGGTTTGACTTGGGGGAAGCAGGCCGAGATGTTGCCTCTTGTAACATTCCCTGGTAATGGGTGAAGTTCCTGTGGAGGAACAAAACTGTTAGAAGAATGATGTAACTCTGATGCCAAGATTTGTGGGCAATACTACCAAGTGGGCCCAGAAAAAAAAAAAAGCTGAAATCAAATCAATTTTAGTTCACATGATTCATTATCTATTTACTCTCTTATATTTAATTACTCCATTCTCTCCTCATATTCAAAACTACATTACGAAGACAATTTTTGGAGGAGCTCTGGAGGCTAAAGATGTTCTTGGGAATCAACAAGAGTGTAAGTGTAGACCACAATCCTGCAGTAGATAATGGCCGTAGCTTTGTAGAAGAAAACATGTTTCCAAGCAGAAGACTATGGCTCCAATCCCTGAATGTTAAGGTAAAAGAGGGAGTGGTAGATGGAAAAGACCCTTTTCTTCTTAAGAGTCCCCAAAACTCATGTTAGATGGACTAGGTAAACCAATAGACTGCTCTGGAACAAAAGGGATCCTTGGTGCGGCTATTAAATATTAGAGCTTTCTAGAGTTGGCTTCTTGTAACCCCTGGAATGAATTCCAGAAGGCTGCTAAGGAAAGGTTTTTTGACTCCCCAAGATGGCAGAACTCAGAAACTTTTCCAAGATGGAATAAGAGCAGGGGAGCTTGCATGATCCTTCAGTCAAGGTTGGACCACAATTCCCAACCTTCTCAGGTGGCCTGGAGAATAGCAAAGAATGCTGGGAGCACAACATCTGGAAGGTCATCAATTCATCTTCTTTGCATGCTCTGAAGCTTTGTCTCGGTCTATGGGGTGACTACCCTCAATGCTGAATCCCTCACCCGCCCACCCAGGAGCCAACGTCTTCCATTCCCCAGAAGAAACATCCTGTCCACCTGGAGCTGAGACCTCAGAGGTGTGCTCTTACCTGAGTGGAGATGCCAAGGAGCACCGAATCTGATCTAAGTAAAATATTCTTTTGAGGAGTTGGCTTCTCCCTGTATCTCAGATCAAAGAAGACAAAAAAGAAAAAAGAAAGCAATTATGAAGCTATCCATTTGTTTCAGACAATGTACACGTTATACTTTAGCAATTTATGAAGCAGGGGGATGGAGTTCTGCTTAGCCCACTTTGAGGAAAGACGTTGCAGATTTTTGCATCCCATGACAGGACTCCACTGAAGTCCACAGTGAGGCATGACTAAGCCAGAACACGTAGGGAGCCTGTGAGACATCAGTATTTGATGTGATTGATGAAATAGCTGCGGGAAGTGTTATCCCTCCCACATGGTGTGACGAAATGATTCTGTCTAATTCTAACCCTCCCTTAATCCCAGTTGTTGAGTCACAAGCAGAACAGAAGCAAATTAATAGATAGGGGGAAGGCTGAAGAACAATTAAACCAGAGGTGGCCTTGAAGGCTGGAAAGAATGGAACAAAATCTTCCCTGTTTGCAGGGAGAAGAAGAGTTGGTCCAGAACTATGTTTCAACCTCTGCAAATTTAAGATGTGCGGACTTCAACTTCCAGAATTCCCCAGAAGTCCATATATTTTAAATTTGCTGAGTTGAGAAACAGTGGTCCAGAAGCTTTATGACTGAGCAAAAAAGAAGAAATCCACTTCATTTTGAAAAAGTAGGATGGTTGTAGGTGAGGGCTAGTATTTCTTTCTTTCTTTTTCTTTTTTCTTTCTTTCTTTCTTTCTTTCTTTCTTTCTTTCTTTCTTTCTTTCTTTCTTTCTTTCTTTTCCAACTTCAATGGATTCTGGAGCAAGAGGCTCAAACCCTTGGAAGTATTGCTTACAAAGATCCTCCCGAAGTTGAAGACAAGTCTTCCTCTCCCTTCTTCGGACTTTAATTGGCCCAATGGGAGCAGAAACGTCCAAGTTAACACCCCCCAGGCTTGGAAAAGAAAGGAAAAATAACATGTCCTGAAGCTCCCTTGCCATTCCAACCCTTTCTAACCCAGAACCCAATCCTTGCTTACCCAACATGAGATCCAGGTGTCTTGCCAGCGATGCAGCCCCCCTGCTTCTCCCTCTGGGGGTTCTGGGCTTCACTCGACTGTACTGGACCCCCATCTGGGGAAGCCAGTGCCTGAAATGCATGACGCCAAAGTCCTGTCCTTCAACTGAAAAAGACATCAAGAGTCAGAGGTCTTGTGGAAAGGAGTCCCCTGGTGCATCCTAGCCCAGCATGGTCAGTCTAGGCCCAAAGACTTATTTACGGAATTTGCCCTGGGTTGCTGGCCCAATCTCCCCTTTTAAAACCAAAGGACAGATCATAACAGGATCCAGGAAGAAATTATCACCCACGAGTTGAATGCTACTCAAGTAGAGTCTCACCTTGTGGGTCTTTCTACCTCTTACATCAGTGGTTCTCAACCTATGGGTCGCGACCCCATTTGGGGTCGATCGACTATTTCACGGGGGTCGCCAAGCAAGGCTGTCCGCCATTTTTTTCCCCTTTTCCGGCGGGTGCCTTACCTCCCTTGAGCTGGGCCAGCTGGTGGTCGGCCTGCTCCGTCTCTGCCACTTGCCAGCTACGCCTCGGCCGGCGCAGGGGGCGGAACCACGCATGTGTGGCGCTCCCGGGCAGGGAAAGTCCTCGACTTACGACCGGTTGGGTAGTCCTCGACTTACGACCGGTTGGGGGTCGCGGCATTAAAAAGGTTGAGAACCACTGTCTTACATCAATTGTTCTGATTTCAATCTAGTGGAATCTTCATAAGTTCTTTCTGGTCCAACTTGCAACAGACACATTTTGCACAAAGTAGAACATAGCTGTCCTGCATAATTCCCATCCCTTGGTGTCTCTTGTCCCGTTTAAATTCCAGTGGTCATTGCTCTGGAAGAACCCTTTCCTAAAAGCACCTTCTGTAGCTTATCTTTGGACAGGATGAAAATGGTTTGTTGCTTGCCAGGACCTCAACTTAGAAAGGAAAATAAACTGGCCTATTTGAGCCCAGCAAAAGGCGGTTTAGACGGCGATCCACCACACACGTTCGCCCAAGATCAAGACCTCCAACGCTCACTTTGGAATCAACTCAGCCACCCGTGTGGATCCTTGTGTTTCCTAAAAGAGTTTTACCATCTGCCACGCTGGGATGGCTACCAGATGTCACTTACCAAGCCATGCACCAAGCAAACACAACAGCAAAACATAAAACTCACAGTCCTCACCAAGAAAACTCAAATCCTTGCCCTGCGTGAAAAGAGAGGACTGATAGCAGGAAGCCAGGAAAGAGAGAAAGAAGAACTGGAATATATCTGAGGATCTGCAGAACAAGTTGCTTTAGAAAAGCAGGGGTTTTTTTTAAGGAACTTTGTATCAAAGGCACACCTTCTGATCTACAGCTTTCTCCAGGAACGACTCTGATATCCAGAATCTGAAGGGCAGACCAGTTTGTTTTCTCCTGTCAAATGCCAGGCTGATTCTCTTCTCTCTGCCAGCTCTCCACCTCCTGGCCCTTTGCCTCTTAAAGTCACAGGACAGAGAAGGTTTCTGAGCAACCCAGAAGAACACTTTGTGGTTACAGCAACTTCGATAGCCGCAGCTTCCTTGAAGAGCCAAGCCAGATGAACAGAAGACAAGCTAGGAAACCATCAGAGTTTCTTAACTCTGCTAATTAAAGGAGGGGGAAAGTACACATGGAATGCAAAACCTTGCCACTCCCATTTCTTTGGCAAAATTGTGCTCCTTTGGCAGATGTTTGGAGGCAGAAAATTCCTTGCTGGCAAGAAGAATTTTCTTCGTTGCCCCCTCTTGCTGAATAAACCAAGCACAACATTTTATATTGCTTCTGCAAAAAATTCATGTTGAAACTTTGAGGTCACTCTAGGAAAGAAAAAAAAAAAGGCAAAACTGTCTCTCTACTCAGGACTTTGAGGGGCCTGATCCAAACGTTTCCTGACTCTTAGCTACAAGACTGAGGCCCTGAATAAGGACCCATCCTTCACACAATGCAAAAGTTATTTACCCTTCTGCATTTGTTTAATTTTAGTTTTAACTTCCCGGTCTAGGCTACAGTGCTGGGACTTCCTGGCAGTACTTACCCGGGCACAACCCCCAGCGGTTCAGCCAAAATCAAGGAAATGGTGCCACCTACTGCAGTGAGAAAGTTGCACAAGTCTCCAAAAACCCACACACACATTCATTCAGCCATTTTTGGATTTATTTTTTACTTTTTGGTCCTTAGGCCTCGGTTACTCCGGAGGATCAAGGACGCAAGAATCA
>NW_015386530.1:909759-913913 GCF_001527695.2 Protobothrops mucrosquamatus
TCCAGCTGCGCTCTCCTCTGGTTGCGAATGAATGCGGAAAGTCTTCGGTTCGCCCCCTCCCCCAAATCGCGCTGGCCTTCACAGCTGGAAGCGCATCGGCCCTTCCCCAAATCAAAAGGCGCCCAGCACCCGCTGATGCTGCGAAGAGGCCCGCTCCGCTGCCCCCCCCCAAAGACCCCGAACGAAGATTCCCCCCCCCGCGAGCCTTTGGAGTCACCTGAGACGAAGAGGGTCTCCGGCGGGTGGTCGCAGCCCCGGCGCGCTCGGCTTCGTGGGTGACAGGCCAGGCTGGCTCTCCCGGGGAGCTGGGGGGGCTTTGGGGGTTCGCCTGGGGTGGGAGAGGCAGGCGAGGCGCTCCCGCCGCCCGGGCCAGCCCTCCTTCCCTCCGCGGCTGCTCTCGGCCGGCGCGGTTTCCTGCGCTGCCCGGGCACTTCCCGCTGGCTGGGCCGGCCTTCCCTCGCCGCGAAGGGTTCGGCTTCCCAAAATCAGCCGGCTGGGAGGGGCGGTGGCTGCTCGAAGCCATCCCGGCGCCTGCAGGGTGTCTCCCTGGCCCGGCGGGGCTCGCCGGCCCGGAGGCGAAGGGCGGCTGGTGGCAGCGGTGCCAGGGAGACGCGGGGGCGGCCGTGGGCTGCCCAGGAGGGCTGGCGGGGACCTCGAGCCCTCGCCCGGACCGACTGGCCGATCTCCTTGGGGCGCGGGCTGTCCGGGGGAAGGGCATAAGAGGAGGCGACTTGGTCAGCCTAGGCAAGGAACTGCCAAGAAGAAATCCAGCCTCCTACATGCAGGGCCAAGCCCCCGTAGGTAAGCAGAGCCCTCTCCCTCCTAGGGTACTGCTGATGTTCTCTAGTTGGGTCATGAAACGTCTGCAAGAAAACCGCCAAGCTCAGAGACAACCAAGGACCCCACAGTCCTTTTCCTCCTCCTCCTCATTATTCCTTTCTAGCACTGATGATGTTACCTAGCTTGGTAATGAAATATCTGCAAGAAAACCACCAAGCTCAGAAAGCACTAAGGACCCCGCAGTCCTTTTCCTCCTCCACTTCTAGCACTGATGATGTTACCTAGTAGGGTCATGAAACGTCTGCAATAAAACTGCCAAGCTCAGAGACCACCAAGGACCCCACAGTTTTCCTCCACCTCTTCCTCCTCCTGCTCCTCCTCTCTAGCACTGATGATGTTAACTAGTTGGGTAACGTCTGCAAGAAAACAAACAGCCCCACTCTCTTCTGGCACTAATGATGTTGCCTGGTTGGGTAATGAAACGTCTGCAAGAAAAACAGCAAGCTCAAGAGAGCACCAAGGATCCTCCCCCACCCCCTCCTCCCAATCCCCTTTGCCTCTTCTCTGCAAACTCCATCCCCTTCCAGCACTGATGACAATCCCTAGTTGGGTCCTGAAACATCTGCATGAAAACAACCAAGCTCAGAGAGCACCAAGGAACCCCACAGTCCTCCTCCCCCCTCCTCACTTCCCCTTTTTCTCCTCCACTCCCCTTCTAGCATTGATGATGCTATCTAGTTAGGTCCTGAAAGGCCTGCAAGAAAACCATCAAGCTCAGAGAGTACCAAGGACTCTGGAAGATGGGGGGGGGGGGGGAGGATGCAGACTTTTGAAACATACAGAGTCTCCCATCAACTAGACTAGAGAGGCAGCATTCAGAAGTATAGGTTTTATTAATGTGTGAAATAATGTGTGTAAACTTTCAAGATGAACAGCAAAGTTCATCCTTACTAAAAACTGTCTTCCTGCTTTCAAAAGGATCCTTTGCATCTCCGACTGATGCTTCATAGTCCAGTTAGATCCAGCCTGCCTCTCTTTTTCAAGCAATGTTAAGTTCTCTGAGCTCAAAACCTGGATCCCCCTCCTCATTTTCTGGATTTTGTTTGGGTGGGTCTTTCAGGAGCCCCAGGAAATCTGGAGGGATGTAGGCTAGACTGGCAGCCCAAAGGAAAGGGCCCAAGCCATCAAGGAATTCCATCTGTGCCAAATAGAGAATTGTGGAGGAGGAAAAAAATAGGAATTAAGAAGTGATTTTAAGCAAACTTAGGTGGAAATCAGCCCTTTTGAAATGGTGGAAATGTTCCTTTTTTGAATCTCTAGAATTGTGTCACAGGGTAAATTCCAAGTGTATTCACTTGGGCCTGAATAAGAATGTGTAAAAAAAATAAATCCTGTTATTATTGTAGCGCTTGCTTTTATCACGAGCTTCATTTTTTTTTTTTGCTAGCACTGAGCTGCTTAAAAGAATTATAACTTGCTTTGAAAGCCCCAAAGCTGCACATGTACGTTTCCAAAGGATGGTCTCTACAAATACAAAACCAAGAACAGAGAAGCACAAGGAAAAGCGGAAATTGGCTATTGTTTATTCCTAAACATTTGCAACTAGTGAAGGTCATCAGGCTTAGAGCTGTTAAGATTTGAGGGAAGATATCCCACCCACCTTTCAGAAAATAACTGGAAATGAAGGACAGAAAGAGAGAGAGAGAGAGAAAGAAAGAAATAATATATATATATATATTATTCTTGCCTGAGTTTGGGGTAGGAGCAATGGATGGCCAACTGAAATAATAGCACCAACAAAAACTCCTTGAGAAAAGAGCTGCGAAAGGAACAGTATCATCATCAATAGATCAGACCAGTTTCTGCAACTTGTAGATGTGTGGAGATTACAGTTTTCCAACTTTCCAGTTGACAGCCGTGCAAATTGCTATCCCAACACATCTGGAAGTGCCAAGTGAGCATTGCTTGGGGGGAAAAGTCTATGGAGATTCTCCGTCCTTCAGGTCACAGTTGTTCCAGAGGTGCTTTTTTCAAGAGGCAACTTGGGCTGCCTTTGTTTTCCCATGAAGACGTTTCGCTTCTCATCCAAGGAGCTTCTTCAGCTCTGACTATCCGAATTTCAGTCAGAACTGAAGAAGCTTCTTGAATGAGAAGCAAAACGTCTTCATGGGAAAACAAAGGCAGTCCAAGTTGCCTCTTGCAAAAGCACCTCTGGGGTTGCTTGGGGTACATGTTTGGGGCACAAGCTGTGGAAAACCTCCTGCCTTTGTGTTTTGAAATTAAGGTACTCCTCATCTCTATGACCGCAAGTGTGGGCTGGAATTTCTGTCGCTAAGCAATAAGGTGGTTAAAGGAGCTGCCTCTGAGTTTATGACCTTTTTGCCACAATGGTTAAGCGAATCACTGCGGTTATTAAATGGATCATGCAGTCATTAAGTGAAGCCAGTTTCCCCCACTGGCTTTGCTGGTTGGAAGCTGGCTGGGAAGATTGCAAATGGCAATCGGTGGCCCTGGGGGATGCTGTGACCGATATAAATTGGCTGCCACCCACATTTTGATTATGTGACGTGGGGATGTTTCAAGGGCCATAACTGCAAGGACTGGTTGTAAGTGACCTTTTCAGCACCATCGTAACTTTGAGCAGTCATTAAACAAATGGTCGTAAGTTGAGGACTGCTTGTCAGTACTTTCTTAATCATCCCCGGGCAAATTTCAGATGAGTACGAGTCCCTCACAAAAACATCTGATGGCCACAAGATGTTTGGAGAGTTTTCCCTCCCTGCCTTTCAGCCACGGTGGGAATTTCCTGTTCTCCCCTGCTGCATTTTTGCTCCCTGCCCTTCAAGGTCCCGTCCTTGATATTTTTCAATTCCCGCTGGCCCTCTGGAAGGATAAAGGCCTCTTTCATTCCTGAGAAGATGCCCACAACTGGGGGTGAAATCTGGCTTTAAATTCATTCGTTCATTCGGGGCGAAGAGCCCCCCTCCCCAGGGGCACCTGCTATCCTGGCCCCCCAGCTAGAAACGGGGTGCAAAGATCGCAGCAAAGAGGCTCCTGGAAGCCAAGGCAACACAGGAAGAAAAGGAAGAGGGTTATTGCTTCAGCAGAGAGAGGTTTTCTGGATGGAGAAGGGCCAAGGGGGGGGGGGGTCCTCAGGATGAGTTCCCTTGATGGGCCAGAAAAAGAGGGGGGGAGGGGGGGAGGGAAGGAAGGAAAGGAGAAAGAGAGACAAAGAAAGACGAAAAGAAAGTGTGAGAGATAAAAGAAAAAGAAAGAAAAAGAAAAAGAGAGAGAGAGAGACCGAGACAGAAAGAAAGAGTACGTTTGTGAGTGTGAGAGAGAGAAAGGAAGGAAGGAAGGAAGGAAGGAAGGAA
>NW_015386530.1:914028-917495 GCF_001527695.2 Protobothrops mucrosquamatus
CCAGAAAAAGAGGGGGGGAGGGGGGGAGGGAAGGAAGGAAAGGAGAAAGAGAGACAAAGAAAGACGAAAAGAAAGTGTGAGAGATAAAAGAAAAAGAAAGAAAAAGAAAAAGAGAGAGAGAGAGACCGAGACAGAAAGAAAGAGTACGTTTGTGAGTGTGAGAGAGAGAAAGGAAGGAAGGAAGGAAGGAAGGAAGGAAAGAAGGAAGGAAGGAAAAGAAAAAGAAAAAGAAAAAAAAGAAAAAGAAAGAATCTGCCTACAGAGTTTTAAAAAAATCATACATTGGTCATTTCACATTTTCAAAGAAAAGCTATGAAGGACAAGCCAAACAATGCCAGGCACGGTCCATCATACAGGCTGGAGCTAAAGCTCCATCATCCCCAGCCTCTGATGGCTTCAGGGCACTCACAAGTACACCATTGATCCCGCCCCCTGTGAATTTGGCCGCCCTCTGCCCTTGATTGTGGACGTCTCCTTCGTGCCCTCCAGAGCTTCGCTTTTAGAAACAGACGGTACCAGGGGCAGAGGAAGCTGATGGTCGGGCGATAATAGCCCCCCATCATCCCTCCCACTTACTCTGCCCTCTCATTTGTCCTCAGCTCTATCTGTCAAGAGCCAAGGGATCATCAGCATCCAAAGCACAAAATACCAGGGTAGCGGGGTGGGAGGAGATACGCTGGGGAGAAGAAGCGATTTGGGGATCTTCCCCCATCAAGACGAACCTCTCCCAAGAGAGACCATCAACAAGGTCAGTGAGCAGCAGTCTGGCCGCTTCCACCAAACCCTTGTGGGATTGCAGGGACAATATTTCCCGGCCTCCATTCTTCCGTCTGGAAGGTGGGGGGAACCTGCTTCTTCTCCAAAGGATCGTTCCCCCCCTTCCCTCCCTCCCCCCAGGCCAGATTGCCTGGTACTTCTTCAAATTCTCAAAGGCCGGAGAGATGGTCAAACAAGCAGCAGGGAGAGGAAGCTAGGAAGCAGCTTGGAGGAATCCACAATTGATTGTCTCAGAATTTTTTTTTTTTTAAAGGAAGAAAAAAGATTGCATCCCAGAAAGAAAACCCAGAAGGACCCCCCAGCGATGGAGATCTGAGAAGGTTGGGGAAACCCCCCAGGTCTCAAATGGCACTTTCCCCCACGCAGCTGCAGATAATAGATACATAGACAGATGTTTTCCCAGCAGACTGAAAGTGTTAAAGTGGGGAAATTGCCATTCCGGGCGAGTTCTACTTAATTATAATCTCCTGTAATTTCGTCGAGTTCAAGGGTGGGGAACCTTGGCTCTTTTATGATTCGTGGACTTCAACTCCCAGAATTCCTGAGCCAGCCTGGCTCAGCTTGGAAGCCTCTCCCTTTCCCCTCAGCATGGCTGGCTCAGGAATTCTGGGAGTTGAAGTCCACAAGTCATATAAGAGCCAAGGTTGTCCCCCCCCCCGCTCATTCTAGTTAATCAGGCCAAGCAGGTTTCGTATATTGTTTCCTAAATCCACAATGTCTGATTCACCAGACCCGAAACGGAAGTATGCTTTTCCTGGTTTCTGCGACACCAACATCAATTCTCCGTACAGGTAAAGTCCTCAGCTTATGACCACAGCTGAGCCCAAAATCTCCATTATTAAGCAAGACATTGGTGAAGCAACTTTTGCCCCATTCTACGACTTCTACTTGCCATACTGCAGTCGACAAGTCAGTAACCCGGCTGTTAAGCAAATCCGCCTTCCCCTCATTGATTACAGGATCCACCCACCCACCCACCCCCGGTACGCTGCGACCGTCGTAAATATGAGTCGGTGGCTAACGCATCCAAATTCTGATCACGTGGCCGGTGGGGATGCTGCAAAGGTCGTAAGTGTGAAATACGGTCCTAAGTCACCTTTGTCCACGCCATTGTAAGTTTGAACTGTCAATAAATGAATTGTTGTAAGCCGAGGGCCACCTGTGTTTTGTTTTTTCAGTCAATGCATGCAACAAGGTTTTATGCCATCCGTGGCGGCCGCCTTTGTTTCCCCAGAATCGGTCAGCCGCCCACAACCAGCTCTGCCCCCCCCCAAGGAGCAGGTTTTCAAAATGCCACTCAAGGCTCGGAGGCCCCCCTGCCCTGCGGTGGGCGAGATGGGCGGATCCCATACTGGCTGAAGCTCCTTCCGGTGTCTGCAGGTCTTGCAAAAGAAGCTGGGTAGATATTTGGTGGTTTTTTTGTTTTTTGTAAAGGGCTCAGGAAAGAAGGGATCTGGGAAAGGATGCCAATCGGGGACTGGGAGGAAGGGAAGATATAAAAACCACCCCATTGCTAGGCGTGGGGTGCTGGTGTCAAGCTCTATGCAGCCCACACTCCTATTAAGCCTTCCAAAGTCTTGAGACCGATCCACATGCTACAGTTCCTGCAAGCGAAGCGAGTCAAAAAAATGAGACTAAAGCGAGGGCTCTAAGGACTGTGCTTGTCAGAGGGAGCCCCCCTCCCTCCCTGCACAGCTCCCCCTGGGCCCTGCCCCAAGCAGTTCTAGCATCTCCCCCCCTCCAGCTGCCCCCCTCCCCAGCCTCCCTTTGTGGCATGGCAAAGAACTTTCCTTGGGCGGACGTTGCTCTGGGAAGAGAGCTTGGACACGGTCCAGAAATATATAGGAGACAGGAAGAGGGAGGGAGGGAGAGATACAAGGGAAGGAAAGGAAGGAAGGAAAGAAATTGGAAGGAGAGGGAGGGAGGGAAGAAGGAAGGACGGAATGAGGAAAGGAAAGGAAAGGAAAGGAAAGATGGAAGGAAGGAAGGAAGGAAGGAAGGAAGGAAGGAAGGAAGGAAGGAGAAGAGGGGAGACAGAGATGGGGGAGGGAGGGAAGAAGCCTTGTTTGTCATGAAGAATTTAGGTTAAAACAGCTCTGAGATTCTTCATCAGTCCTTGGCCCAGCTGACGGTGGGTGGTCATCAGCTCTCCAGCGTTTCCCTCTTTGGCCTGGAGCCTGCAGAGGCTCTTTGGGGGCCCGGGGGCAGCGGGAGGAAGGGCATTGCCCAGCTGACTGGGTTTGTCCCACAGCATCAGGAACTGGGTCCAGGTCCCCTCTTATCTTTCCGCCTTCACCTTGTACTTGAGGGTGAAGTAAGCCAGGAGGCGGATGATGAAAAAGAAAATCCCTAAGATTGCAAAATCCAGGTACAGCTTGGCTTCTTCCACATCCAGCTCCTTCAGGATCTTGGCTGGGTCCTTGAAGGGGCAATCAGTGTCTTTGCACTCCAGATTTCCACGGTCCATGGAGTAGATGGTGAGGATGATGCCTTCAAAGCCGTACCTGAGCCAGAGCAAAGGAGGGAGGGCAGTCAGAGCGACGGGATAAGTGGAGCCGTCCTTCAAAGCATTGACTGGAATGTGTAGCATAATTCAGTATAACATGAGATAGATAGGGAGAGAGAGAGAGAGAGAGAGAGAGAGAGAGAGAGAGAGAGAGAGAGAGAGAGAGAGAGAGAGAGAGAGAGAG
>NW_015386530.1:920482-921555 GCF_001527695.2 Protobothrops mucrosquamatus
GGGTGAGGAGCTGTACAGAACAAGAAGGTCCTCAAGTCACCTGGGGCAGGATTTTCTTGCAGAAAACTCTTTCGTCTCATTTGCAAAGCATTGGACCGTCTTAAGAAAAAGCCACAAATTGATCGGGCAAGCTACAATGGCTGCCGTCACAACACGGCTTATCCAGTTGGTCACTGGTGTTGAAGGAAACTCCCCTTGCAGAAACTCCCCTCAGCTCTGGAATCTTCTCACGTTTTCAAAAGTTGATGGATGCAACTTTTTTTTTATTTTTCTGCTCTTGATCACAGCAGGAAAATGGCATTTTTGTAGACTACTCAGGGTTCATAAAATCTCTGAACAAATTAAAAATAAAGAGGATTTGTGCCATATGAATCAAGCCTCTCTCAACCGCATGTGGCACAAAATACTCATGATTACTTGTTAATTGCAAACCTATCAGAAATCCATCTAGGAGGAAAGCCAGCCAGAATCTTTGGCTGGGCCAGGAGTTAATGTTGTGATCATTAAAAACAAATCGATAACGATTTGGCTGGGAAGAAATAAAACAATGATTATCAAGCTCTGGATCTTGGGTCCCTCAGAGGGTAATCAGCCTGGTTGGAGACACAAAGAACAACTTGACCTTAGGAGAGTTCGTGGTATGTGTGTGTGTGTGTGTGTGTGTGTGTGTGTGTGTGTGTATGTTAACAAAGGTCACGCTGGTGGCCACAACACTTATAAACAATGGGTGAGGTTCAGTTCTATGGCCATCAGCTTGACTTTTTCATCCCCCCGGAGACCCTCCTTGCTTTGCATTCTGAAGGCTCCAAAGATGTTCCAGATTTTGCCACAGCAACTGAAGTCAGAAAGTATCAGTGACACAGAATACTGAGACATATCTCCCTCCCTCCCTCGCTCCCTCTTTCCCTCCCTCCTTCCTTCCTTCCCTCCCTCCCTCCTTCCTTCCTTCCTTCCTTCCTTCCCTCTCTCCTTCTTTCCTTCCTTTCTCCGTCCCTCCTCCATTTCTGTCTCCTCCCTCCCTCCCTCCCTTCCTTCCTTCTTTCCTTTTTCCTTTCTCCATCCCTCCTCCATTT
>NW_015386531.1:0-8065 GCF_001527695.2 Protobothrops mucrosquamatus
CTCCAAAGAACATTTTTGAAAACAGATTTAAAACACTGTACAGCTTGATATAGAATAGCAAATTCAGTTATTTCAATACTTTTCTTATCCTTTTCATCTTCTCAATCTTGTTGGGTTACAGGTAAAAGTGTTTACACAGCTTTCATGCCCATTTATATCTAATTTCAGATGAAACTAAGCTGGTACAGATGATAACCTCCCTTTATTGAGATTTTGTTAAATACTTCAAGATATAGACAATAACACATGCACCAGTAACAATACTGCCTGCTTATATGTAAACTTAATTATGCTTTATGACTAATACTATTGCCCTGAATTATCTTATTATGGGAATATTATTATTTAATGTATGATAAGAACACGAAAGAAGAGAAATAAACATATACACACAATCCATGTAATTATATACAAATTTCTATGGGGGTAGGGCAATGGCTTCATAAACTGGATGTCCATTTCAGGCTTCGTGCAGGTCTTCTAGGAAACCAGAGAATGCATGTTGTGGGCAATATGTGTAATAGTTTAATCCGAACAAGGGGAATCTTTCCATCCCCAATGATACAGAGCAGAGGTACTTCTTCCAGCATCACACCTAATTCTGTTAACTTTCACCCAGGCAGAGCAAAGCAGGTTAAAACCTGGTGGCTTGGTAGAGGGACCACTAATGGTCAGGCCAGAAGAAGGTATTTTGGACAGTTTTCTCTCCAGGCATTCTCAGGGTTAAACTGGATGTTAAGTGAATAGCTGTTTTCCATGCTGCCCTAAGGGATTTCAGTCTTGTGATGGGCTGTGCATTGTCTTGGTGAATCAGGAAAGCAGGGGTTTGGACTATAAGATCCCTATAAGGTCCCTTCCAGCTCTATAATTCTGTGATTCTAATTTCTGAACTTATGACTATCAGCGCTTAATAGGTACAAAAAAGATCATGCCTCCAATAACAGGAGAACAATACATTTTGTGTTCATGAAATGGGCATAAAGCTTGCAATCAAACATCATTTTAGCTGCCCCATACATTCAGCTATTTTTCCACAATCTAACTCAATCAAAGATTAAGTCTGCTGAGGAACAAGTATTTAAGCACACCTCTCCTGGTGCTGTACTAGAGCCATTTTTATATACATTGACAATATTGAGATTGAGATGTTTCCCAGACTTCTATTCCAGAACAAATGAGTAACTGTTATATAATCTGTCATTTCTTGCCAATTATTATTTATTTTCCATTAGCCAAGATATTGTAATTGTGCCCAGTGTACACCCCTAAACTATTATAAGTCACAATGTCCTGCAACTTAATCTGTTTGCTAGAACTGAATTATACTTTTAAAAAACTGTTTGGGAAACAAAACCTTCAGCCAATTGTTATTTCTATGCAACCATCACTTTTTTTCAAGTAAATTTTTGCTATATTCCTATCTCTCCTAATTCCATATAATAACAACCATGACAGAATTATAAATAAAGAATGTGAACATAGTATTTTGAAGGGAAAAAAAACACCCTGAAAAGACATCTTCCAGTGAACATTTGTATTAACAGAGATAAAGACAGCAAATAACTTCCAGTTAAACCATAGCATTTGATGCAATGGAATAGTGAAAAAGCCTACTTGGAAGTGATTGTTATGAAAATAAACCTTGAAAAATCCAACTGAAGGTTTGGACATACCAGCTGAAGCATAGACCTTAGGAACAACACTTGCATATTTTAAAATCACTTGTTTAAAAGAGGGTATCCCAAAGATGAATGAATTTCAAGGAAATAAATTAAATTTGAAATGACTGTTGGAACATATGCATTATACAAAAGATCATGAAATTCATTTCATCTGACATATTGTACGAGGAGCTACAAGAACATTTGCAACTAATAAGAAGAATATGAATGTAGAAGGAAGCCTCACAGCAGTCAATATGAACCTTTCCTTCCTTTTTCTTTTCTTGCTCTCTAGTAGGCAATTGGATTAGCTGGACCACACATACGTTCCAAATATAAAAGGAGGACACCTTGTGTGGATGTCTCTCTGCCTGTGTCAGGAGGGAATTATGCTTTTGTGTATTCAAGAACAAGAGAAGAGAAGGCTGCAGGCAAGAGAGGAGGAAAGCACAAATCACCAAGACAAAGTTGGCTTCAGGAAGTGTGGAAAAAAACAGACATTGATTCAGATACACAAGCTGCCAAAAGCTAAGCAGAGTGAAAGAGACTTAAAGCTATGACAACTCCTCAGAAACACCAACAGTTTGATTACAAACTTTTCCCAATTCTACAAGATGTTAAAGTCAAAATCATCAGAATTGGCTACATAGCTAATGTAAAATTATAAATATGGGTTACAGATGTAGTGATGCAATTTAGAAGTGAGGGGGTATTGTTAATTATCTTTAAAAGAAGAACAATTATTTTTTCAATAACAAATCTTCCCTTATAACAAAGGGGGGAAAAAACCCTACATTTCTTATCTGTAGCATATATCATTCCCACAAAAGAAATCATCCANCATGAATATCTATACATTTATTGTTCTTTGAACGTAAGTGAGGAAAAAAACCTTTTCACAAACTATTTATTTCGTTGTTGCTAATGTATTTTTAAATCCTGGGGTTAGAAGAAAATGATTTTTCTCCCCTTTTGACATTGTTTGACAGCTGAAACTAAACAAATCCTATTGAAGTACAAAGCTAATAGAAGGTTTACTATGTGTGTCATTAGCACCCTCCATACAAGGAAGCAGAAAATATGAGGTGTGGATTTTTAAAATATGATAAAATGAGAGCACTGTTAGAAGCATATGAAGGTGCGACTTCAGCCAAGCACTTTCTTCTTACACAGTCAGATTGTCTCCCTCTTACTTTAGTAAATAATCATCACTATATGATTCAAGTTGACGTCTTTCAAATTATTTTATCAACTCAAAAATATAGAACACAGCTGAAATATGTTTTAAATATTGTGTCATTTAGGACCTAAAATGATTCACAGCATGCTGCTAAACATTTTTATGCTCAATTCAGCAAAACACAGAGAAACCTAATTTACATGCAGGATTTTTTTTTAAGCTTTTTTGCTTTGGTGGCATATTTCATAGAAATATGGACTGCTATCTCTTCCTGGGCTGGTTATAAAATGGATGGTTAAATCTTAGGATTATTGCTATACATCTTTGGAGGACTCCTCTTGAGTAAAGGAATAGTGAGGCATAATTGGAGTTAGTGGAATTTGAGAAGGGGGGGTGAGGAAAAATCCTTAGTTAAAAAAAATACTTCTACATCAAGATTTGTACTTAATTAACCTAATTAGTCCACAAACAAACAAAAAAGATAACACTTTCTCCTAATTGTACATCAAGAAGCTCAAATGAAGACAGAAATCTACAACTGTAAACTGCATTGTTAGTATTTCTGTTTGAGAATAGCCTAATCACAGTAAGTATAAGCTTGTAGCACCCCTTAAAAAGTAAAATATATGAAATAGTAAATGCTTTCGGTTCAGATGATGAATTACAATAATTTATCAGATCAAAGAAAAAAGAGATATTAAAACAAAAATGGACAGTAGAAGCATCTCTTTATAAGTAAAGCAGTCAAATCTGGTAATACAGCATTAAACAAGACACCAGAATCAAGGCAGATAGTAAGTATTTTGCACTATTCGAATGTAGGTTTTGAGCCAGGGAGGGAGGGAGGAAGGAAGGAAGGAAGGAAGGAAGGAAGGATCCCCATATAAATCACCAAAAGATGGATTCCTGAATATCAGAGGGGATTCAACTGTGCCCTGAAAGAGGATAAAGACAAGAGGTATAACAGGTTATGATTCACTAGTATGAGGAATCAAAATTTGTCTGGCCATCTACTAGTAACAAGAGTCAGAGATTTGAGGGAGGAACTTTCAAGACTTATGAAATGATCTGAAAACAGTTTTTATTTTCAGTAACACGTAATAGATGTGAAAACAGAGTCCCTGCCCGAGGGAGATGGATAGTTGAAAAATATAAAAAATAAATGAATAAAATGATGCCACTAAGAATGGCTAAGATCATACCGATTAGATTTTGAAGATTTAGGAAAAATCAAAAGCTTTTCTTAGTTTTTTAGGTGATTCTTGCTTCCTGGCCATAGAAGAGGGCTAGAGAAGAAAGAAGAATGTTGTTAGTGAATAGCTCACAATAGAAATGGAGTTTAGCAGGGGAAAATTATTTCTATAACCATGGAGTGAGTCATCTAGGTAAAAGAGAGCTGGCAGAAGATAGGTTGTATCTTTGAAAGATAAAAATATGTCTGGAAGAAGCAGTGTGTACTTAGGATCACTTTCCATTGAATCCTGTGGGGCTGGAGATGAAAACGCTGAAGTAAGTTTTCAGATAACTTTATTCTTTCTAGAAAGAATTAGGAATGATGCTATAATGGGGTTTCTTAAAACATTGTGTGGGGGGGAATCAGAAAGATTAGTAGTAGATCATCTTCATGTTTTTGTTATCTATACACTATTATTCAAGGATATGGAAAATAAATAAATTTGATCTCTGTAGAAAGACAAATGGTAATCATAAATTATTAAATTTGTATGCCATTTGACTTTTAACAACTCTGGGCAGTTCACAACAATTACAATAAAATTAGACTAATACTATCAAATAAAATATAAATGATAAATGATGACAAATGTGATGAAATAAGGGATTTCACTCTCCCATGCCAAAAGCCTGGGAAAAGAGCCAATTCTTCATGGCTCTTCTAAACAATATCAGTTTTTTAAATAATATTAAAAGTGATTTAAGGTTAATTTGATTGTTTTAATTTAGCAACAGTACATATAATTTATTGGGTGTAAAGAAAACCTAGTTAGAGGAATTTCATGGTAGGAAAGTAGCTATTGAAGGAATACAAACAATTCAAAAAAAAAGATAGAATTGCACTTGAGATTAAAATATTCATTCTGTAAAAATGAATGAACTTTACAAAGACTGTCCAGAGTAAAAACAAGTGGAAGAACAAATAAAACTAATCCTGATGCCGGTGTATGCTATTGCCCAAGAGAAATTACAAATGATGTCTTCCAGTAACAAATTGTTGGTCTTTCAAAGAAGCATGAAGGACTAATGATGGGGGAATTTTCATTATGCTTGCCTCTATTAGGAGACAAAGTCTACCACATGCTCCTTCCAGGAAATTCCTGACTTACCTTGCTGGCACTTTTTTCTTCACAGGGTGTAATGAACCAGAAGACGACTGAGTTGCAGAAGTGCAATAACACACACCATGGCAGAATGTGTCCATGTAATGCTGGTGTCTCTGATAGGGCAGGAGGAGGTCAGACTGAGATCAGCAGTTTCCCTGCAGGATGAAGCAAACTCCCTATTTTGTGGCTGCCGCCGCCTGGAGTCCTTAAGTTTGGGAAAAGTAAAGCTGAATATCACAGAAAGTATGTGTTAGACTAAACCCACCCCCAGTAATAATAACAAAGAAAGCAAAGATAGTACCAATAGTAATAGGCACTTTGGGTACAATCTCAAAACAACTGGAGCACCACTTGTACATCTTCGGCATTGACAAATTTGCCACCAGTCAATTGCAAAAGGCAGCTTTACTTGGAACAGCTTACATTCTGTGACAATATCTGTAACACCCTCAAATATCTACATCTGCCTATCTCAGGTCCTTCGGATGAATTTGATAGGTTGATTAAAATATCAAATCCAGTCTGAACATCTGGCTGACGGTGTGACAAACTGTAATAATAACAATAAATTATTAAATTTATGTGTTGCCTGTCTCCCAGTGACTCTGGCTGGTTTGAATACATTTTATTAAATTGTAATAAACTGAAAACAATTATCAGGATTCCATGACAGAGGAAATGAATGAGAAATGAAACATTAAAAGCACATTAAAAAATGTAATTAGGAATTAAAATGGATGATAGCAAAAAAGCCATTGTGATTATAAAAAAAGAAAAACAAGAAAAAACAACACCTAAACCTTTAGTGATGACCTGAAAACAACCATATATTAAAAAGATACAGGTAATCCTCAGATAATGACAGCATAAAAGTGTTGCTGTGGGTACCTTCTATTTAGAAAGATTTTCTTGGAATGGTTTAAACTAGAATTGCCAATTATAGCCAAAGAAGATATGGACACCAATCATTGCACCGGACTTTTGTCTGCTTTCTAACCGTTTGAATGCTGATACCTGAATGATAAAAAAAAAACAATGTTTTTCTCACTTATTTAATTTATTACATTTGTTTCTATTGAGATGACTGCTAGAAATAATTTGGAAAAGCCAGAATAGGTCACAGAATTACTGAGATAAATTTAGTTTACATAATTTAATTTATATAGTAATTAAGCCCATGATTTTTAATTAGTTTCTTCAACTGTTTGAAGTTTGATATATTTGAACTCTTGAAGTAGCCTGGAAATTTGTTTTCAATTACTTTGGAAAGAAAGTGGAAAGCAAACTGAGTTTTCTAGTGAATAAAATGGGAGAAGAAAACATAAGAGTAGCCAATTTTCAACTGGTTACATAAATGAGAGTGAGAGGAGCAATAAAGCAAATGGACTTTTAATAGTAAATATGAATTACATAGAACAAAGAATTCTGTACATCTCTAATTGTTAGTGCTTGATCTTGGAATGATGCTATTTTATTTAAGGTCTGCTTCAGCAGACAGCTATCCTTATTCAAATGGTAAAGGTGGATACCAAACACTTCCCTTGCCTTTTAAAATTGTTAATGACTCGTGTATGAGAGTATATTTGCTGATTTCCTTAGAGTTCTGGGTAAAGCTGTCCATGCATCAAAACATATTCTAGTTCTAAGACTGAACATTCCATAGGGAATGCAACTGTTTTATAGTCTTATAGGACAGTGAATGTTGACTATACTGTGACTGATAGATTTGACCTCCAATCAGAGTAATCTTTGCAATCAGACTATTATTGTTTGCTCCAATCACAATGGAATGTGATAGCAGAGATAATATTTGGTTTAACTGCTTGCTGTCTTCATTCTTTCCTTTTACCCATTCATGGGGAAAATGGTCTCCAAATATTATTTTTCTTTATAAAAAAATACATGGCTTAATCAGAATTCAATTGTTCACAAAAGGTATTAATATTATTGCCCAACACTCCTTTTTCTATAAAACTCTTAAACATATCTGCCTAAAATTTATCAGAGATTTTCTTCAATCCACTTTTCTGCTAAGTTTTTAATATTGTCATTCAAAACAACAACAACAACAACAACAATTAAGGACATTTTGAATGTAAAATCAGTACATTAAAATGCTTAGTTTGGAATCTGCTATATTGATTACTATTACACTTGAAATGTGCACATTCTTTAATAATATTCTAATTTCTTTGTTCAGTCTGGTCAAAAGGAAAAACTTAAAGGTACTTTAAAAAGCGAGTTTTAAATACACATAGCACCATACCTGCTGTAGAGGTAATCCTCAATTTACAATTACCCATTTAGTAACCGTTTTAAGTTATAATGGCCCTTAAAACTCTGATTTATGACCACTTTTCTATTTTACAATTTCAACCATTTTTGAAGTATCCCCATGGCCACATGATCAAAATTCAGACACTTCTCAACTGGCATGTATTTATCATGGTTGCAGTGTCCCAGGGTCATGTGATCACCTTTTATAAACTTCTGACAAGCAAAGTCAATGGGAAAGCCAGATTCACTTAATAACCTGTTACTAACTTAACAACTGCAGAGATTCACTAAACAACTGGTGGCAAGAAAGGTCATAAAATGTGGCAAAATTCACTTAACAATTATCAATTGTGGCCATAAGTCACTGCTGGTGAAAATGGCTAACTGAATGCATGCCCAGGGAAGAATCCCTGAGGGGTTTTTCCTTGGAATGTAGCTTCTTCAACTATCATCAGAAGGAACTTCCATTCCTTTAGTTTATATGACTCTCCTGGGTTAGGGAAAGTCCTAGAATTACCCCTCCAGAGCCTCCAATACAGCAACAGGTCTGCAAGTAGCTTCAGGAGCTCTGCTTTGAAGTAGCTTGTATGCCAAAAGCTGGGGGGGGG
>NW_015386531.1:9089-10611 GCF_001527695.2 Protobothrops mucrosquamatus
AACAAATCAACAGGGGAAAGATTGGCTACACTTCTGTGGCCAATCAGAAGCTGCTGACAACCGAAGAAAATAAGCACTAACGAGCAACTCTTGAGCAACGTGGATGGAACTGGGTGAGACTATATCCTCTCTTTATGATTTTAAGACTTTTTCCTGGAAAAAAAATGCCCAAAGCAAAGAATCCCCTCTGATGAGAGAGGGAAGGGGAATTTCTGCCCCATTCCCTCAGGAAAAGAAAATCAGTGAACTAATTGCTTGGGGGGGAAACAGAGAAAATTACAAGATTAATTGGGAACCAATACAGATATATAGCTTTGAAATTTGGGGACTAAAAGTATTTTTGTGACTTTTTAGAAAAGAGACTTGAAAAGTTTGTAATATAAGTTTGGATTTAAAAAGCTGGATGATATCTAGTGGAGAACTACAGCACTACAATTTATTATTAAGGGAACTTGGCTTGAAGCCCAGACTCAGACTCAGACTCAGATAAGACTTTGGTTGTTCTTGGAAACTTTCACTTTTGAAGACTGCAGCTGGCAAAAGGGGGAAAAAAAAACCTCTTGGGCTGCTTATCTGTGTTGGGAACACTATTGGACTATAAAGACTACATACAAAAATCATCTTTAACACCTCTCTCCGAAGCTCCCAGCTTGATATACCAACTAGAAAATGTTAATGAATCTCAGAAAGAAATTCTTTCTATGTTGAAATAAATCCAAGAGACAATTGTTTTATTTCATGAGATTAAAAATAATTCAAATGAGATAAAAGAACAACTTTCTAATCCAAATTTACAAATCCATACTATGACTACAAAGAAGGAACTAGTAATCCAGAAAACAGAAGGAAAGTTAGAAGAAACAGATCCAAAGATGGAGGACCTAAAGGAAGGAATTACCAGATACAGACAAATGAAAAATTAGAAGATGAAGTGGTAACACCGGAAATAGAAAAGATATCTTACTTGTCAAGATCTCAGAACACATTTGAGGATAAGGAAGAAGAGCTGATTGAATGGATGATAAAGCTGTTAGGAGAAATGCTGAATATTGACAGACAAGAAATGAAAATAAAAACTGAAGGAGAAAGATGGAGGCTGTTTAATAAATATAAATGGGTTGAGCGTTCTTCCAAAAATACTTCAATCAAATTCTCTTCCTTATTCCAAACAATATATACAAAAACAGAAGAAGAATTACTTGCTGATTCAAATGTAATGACTTGGAAATTTATTTGGCAAAGGAAGAAAGCTAGACTAAGACTGAAGAAAATAGAGGTTCTGACTTATTAGATGGAATATTAACTAGTAAATAGATGTTTGAATGACTTCCGGTGGCAGGCGCCTTCGCTGGACGCAGCTGTTTGCTGCTCCCGCCTGTTTCTGCGTTAAAGCCGTTTTGACAGCCTGCATCAGCTGTCAAACGGCTTGATACCTCTCCCCTGGGCATAGGGGGAAAGGTGAGCTGCCCGAGGTAGGAGTTGAGTTCCCGAGTCGTCCCTTGTGGACGATGTAGGTGAGAAC
>NW_015386531.1:13426-18379 GCF_001527695.2 Protobothrops mucrosquamatus
GGGGAAATCAAAAATCTTAAAAAGCGGGAAAATCAAGATATTGATTGACCAAATGGATTCTAAGTGCAACTGCAATTGAGATATGTTTTGGCTAGAAAAGAAGCTGACACTATCAATATTATGTACAATACCAGAAAAATGTGATAAAGATGGCTATATTTAATTGTATATCTATTAACAGTAACAAGAATTGTATTTGCCCAGTGTGGAAAAATGCATACCACCGGAAGAAGAGAGGATCAAGGAAGCACTGGATGGTGTAGTATTGGAACTAGACTGAGAAAGTTATTATGTACCACTGAATTACCAATGGACCAAGACAACACGTTGTTTATTAAGTACTTATGATTGTAAAATTAGAAAATTAATAAAATATTTAAAATTAGGATGGATTTTCATCGGTTTGCTATTTGTAATTGAAAGAAAGTCTTAATCTAAAGTTTGAAAATGTAGTTTTTATTTATATATAATGCTTAAGTAATTCCTAAAGTTTGTAAAATATTATTGAAAGTGTATTTGAAAATATGTTAAGAGAAAGTTAAAGAAAAAGATGTATTAGCTTAAAGAAAAATCTAGATCTTTAATGTATACAAAAAGAAAAATTATTATGTGAAGTAGTGATCTAAATTTAATGAGCTAATTGGAGTTAGTTGGAATTTTATTGGTCTGAAAGTGAACTTTAAACTATGTATGCTAAGAGGAAGGTTTTTTTTTGTTTTTTTTTAAAAGATGCATTAGAATATTTTAATTTTAGAAATGTTTTTAAAGAAAAGCTTAGTATTTTAAAATGGATGAAAACAAATATTTTCCCTTTAAGGTTAAAGAACCTGAAAGAATACAGTGAATTATGTTAATATAAATGATGATAGTTTATAAAGATTATTAAGTGCAAATAGAAATACATATTATTTCAACAGCAAGGAAGATAAAGCAGTAATGGTTAAATTTGTTGTTCTATTCAAAGAGGAGAATACATTTATGTTTTTTATTTGGATATCACTTCTGGATTTTGTGCTTGCGATGAAAAAAAATATGAATCTTTAACTTTGGTTTTGCCGATTAGACAGATTTGTTGTTGTAGAAATGGCTAGTTACATAATGTGTAAAAGTAAAAAAGTTGAGGTTGTAATGTTATCTTACACTATGCTAAAAACAGTCAGAAGTCAATGCCTTTTTCTTTCTTCTCTTGTACCTCATATATTTCCCCCTTTCTTTTTTCCTCCCTTAATTTTCTATTTTTATTTTACTTTGTAAAATAAAATATTGCTTCATTGATGAAGCAATAGAAGTTACATAGATGGCAACTGTGGTTGTAAGTTGAGGACTACCTGAATTGTTTTTTTCCCCTCTATATTTAGGATACATTGTTCTAATATCCATGGAATTTTTATCTCACTGTTAAACAAAGAGCTATAATATTTTCACATTTGCATCTTTTCCATGTTAAAGCAGAGCTCCAAGTTGAGTATCAGGAAACAGTTCAGGCTAGCAATCCTCACGACTAATACAAAATGGGCAGGATGATTTCCCAGGCTGATAAACCTGAGTCATGAAGTGGATCAGACATCTGTAGCATAGCTTCAGTATTTACCATAGGAGGAAATCCCATATCGCTGTCAAACTACTATTGGATTTAAGATATTAATTAGAATTAAAAGGCTTCTATAGAGTAAAGTCTACTTCAGGTCAGAACCTTGCATGTCTGAACTGAATCTGAGTCTCCAGTAGTTTATGTTATAATACCTGCTAGTCTTTATGGAACCATAGTATTCTCTCTTGTACTAACAAGACATGAGGGCTTGACAGATAGAAAAAAATAGAATATATATTTAATCAGTAAATAAGACATTGATAGGAAACCCACCTATGCCATTTTAAAATCAGTCAATTATAATGACTTTGTGGGAGAAACAAGAATAAATTTGTAAATACCATCTTTCCCCTTTATTAAGCTTAAGATTAATGAACTAGCATCTTAGTAACCGCGTTCTCTTAACAAATACTTGGTAGAAGATATTAAAGATTAAACTGGTACTGATTGAAAAATTACCTTGGCCCTAAATGATAAGTGCTTCAAAAAAAAAAAAAAATCAGGAGGGCTTTGGACTATAGCATCTTTACTAAACATCAACATAATCAGAGGGTACTGCAGTGATATTTACAAGATCTCTCCACACAGTTGTATGCCAGTAAAGACAATGATGTCTGAGACTCCTTGCTAGCAATGACATTGCCCAACATGGATAATAATATTATTGGTGTATCTTGTATAAAGATGAACCAACTTCTCTGCATTGCATTTGAATTGAGTAGAACATTGGTAATCATAGTGAGATACATCCTTCATTTAACTAGCAAAAGAAAGAATGATGACATGTTGTGATTAGGAGACCTAAAACATTCACTGAAGAGCATGAGACATTTCAAGTCAATCCTTCATTTCTTTACCTTAGCTTTCCAAATGCTGTACGAAATGAATACATCATCAGTTGGCTTATCTCCTTCTTTAGCCTGGCACTCATATTGTACTTCTTCTCTTCACAAGGGTAAGTGTGCAGTAAGATGTTCAGAACCACCACAATTATTTATTTGAATGATGTACAAGCCATCTTTTTGGAAAACAATCTAGGAAAGGACAAGAAATAAAAAGAGTACCAACTACTTATTTGCAATAAAACAGCAGCAAATTTAAATAGCGGAAAACAATCAAGAGAATAAAGTCCTACTAAAACAGAAAGGTTCTTGAAGGCTTCCCTTAAACAAACTTCTTGTAGGAAATACTGTATTTCCAGAACTGAAGAACTGCTAGTTCTCCTACTATTAGGTACTACCAATAGGCATTTCTCCATGATTTCCTAGGAGAAATAGCTGCCAATACTATGAATATGTTGCTTGTTTGTTTTTTATATCCACCACATTTCTTTTCTATGGGGAACTCCTTCATTTTTATTTTCAAAACCCTGTGAAGTAAGTTGGGTTTAGAGAATGTGACTGGCCCAAATCAGGAAATTTCAATAGTTGATAGTGAAATATGAACTACAGCAGCAGTTAAGAGCTAAATCCCGATATCATCTTATATAAATAAAAATGTAAATGTTTGTTTGTTCAAAATCTTAAATCTCCAAAAGTTCTTCACCGATTGCTTTGAAATTTTGACACAACGTTGCATTTGAATACGTGCGTGTTTTATATACCTTATACCTACTATTATATAGATGTCACACCTGTGACAGGTAAAACATGCGGTTTTTGAAAAACAGCGCCATCTGTTGGACGTAAAAGCAACACACACTAGCATTGTGAAAGTAAACATATTACAAACGTGCGCTTTCTCTTTTCTTTCTTTTCCATTTAACCAAATTGAGCCACAGCAACGCGTGGCCAGGTACAGCTATATTGTAATAAAACTTAAGCCTGAATTAATTTCCTGCCTTCCTCTAAGCATCATTTGAATTGAGCTCAGCTCCTGGTGATTTCAACATGTTTATGTTGTTTTATTTGTTTACCATTTGCCACCTTCTGAGTTTAGTTTAGCTTGACTTGGTTTTGGCTTTGACGTCTCCCATCCAAATTAAACAATTAAAAAGTGTAGCCACTAGCCTAGACTTAGACCCTTTGCCAAACTTAAACATTGTGATATTTCAGAATTTCTTTGTGCTGTATTCCACATTTAAGACCATATTCCACATTTGAGCCTATTAAACATTCCATATTTAAATCTGTAAACAATTGTTTAGCTGATTTGCAATATGATTTTTTCAGACTTTCTGCTTAAATAATATAGGGAAAAGATTTAATTATGTTCTAGGGTTAACTTTCAAGAGAAAACAATGTATATTTTTTTAATTAGAGTAGATGAAGTTTGTGGGGAAAAAATGCTTTTTGAACTATTTTGAAATGTTAACCATAAACCCCAGAGGAGATCTGAGAAAAAAAAGAAGAAGAAGAAAGTAGAAAATCCTGTTCATGGAAAACTTATTATGGCCCAATAGGAACATTTAATTACATTTTAGTATATTTGTGCCATGATTCATGATGGCTATTTGCATCAAATGATTTTAAATATTAAATCCATTTAAATATAATAACTTTTGGATGAATTTTCATCTTTATTTCAGAGTCATGCTATTTTAAAATTTGTCATTAGAGCTAATAAGGAATGAAGTTGGAATTACTCTGTACATTTAAATGAAGCATAAATCAATTATTGAAGCAAAGGTTTTTTTTTCATCATTGTAATGATTATTGGAATAAATTTAGTCCTTAGATATTCCTTAATGATACTCTCATAGTGAAAGTAGAAAATTATACTGACTTAATTTTTAGAACATTGTGTTTAAATGGGCTTGTAATGTTTTCCTCTGGCAAAACCTACTAGATCAGAGGCTTTCAAATTACTCAGAGCATCTTAAGGCAGCTGTGCTCTGGACACAGAGAGCTTTTTATTTATGCCTCAAGTTCCTTTAACCACTGTATCATGAAATGAAGTAAATTGCTACAACTATGAACACAGCTTTATTAATGAAGGCAAAAAACAAGACTAGGCAGCAGTAAACACAGGGCTGGTGACAATGTTATGTATGTTGGGGTGAGGTGACTCAGCCCTAGACAGCCTGCAATTTCTAAGATTTTAAACAGATATCATATTCAATTCAAAGTAATATGTACAGCCTTATAAACAAATAGATTAAAATCCCATCAAGTGTCTAATTTAAGGAAATAAGTTTCATTAGTTTAAAAATTCCATCAAGTATCTAATTAATCTAAGGAAATAAGATTATAAATAGACAGACATAAATAGAGAAACTGACAAAAGGGTGAGTAGACACACTCCCAAATTTCTCTTGCCTGTTTTCCTGTTTTTCCCTGCCTGGACAGCTACAAATGTATGGAATTTGGTGAAAAAAGCAAGGTTCTACATTTAGGCAAGAAAAACCAATTGCACAAGTACAG
>NW_015386531.1:18841-28602 GCF_001527695.2 Protobothrops mucrosquamatus
TATTATTATTATTATTATTATTATTATTATTATTATTATTATTATTATTATTATTATTATTATTATTATTATTATATAGTAGGGCATACAGTACATCTGCCTTGCATGGCATTTAATTAGAAACTTCTTCAGAGATGATAGCATTACTCAGAGTTTAATTGCTCTGCTTACAATATCTCCATTTGCTACGCAATATTTAATCCACTGTTCTGTTGCTTATGTTGGCCTTCAACATTTTGAGAGAGTTCTAGAACAGAATTATCATAACAAATAGGTCACTTTATAAGTCAAGAACAACAACAAAAATGGCAGAAAAAGAATAATACGGTACAAAACAGACTATGGAGGGCAAAAATCAATTTAAAACTAAAACAAATTAATAATGTGATCCAAAGTCTGAGATTCATTCATTCAAGAGCATCCAAAGTCCTGTTGATATATTAACAGGAGGAGAGGAGGATGAAACACCTAGCAGGTGGAATTCCAGATTTGTGCAGATACTTAGATACTTGTGCAAATATTTGTTCAGATTCAACCATACTTAGGAGGCAGGGACAAGCAACAGGGCAAAATACCCTTTCCTTTCCATTTTGGGAAGGAAGGAAGGAAGGAAGGAAGGAAGGAAGGAAGGAAGGAAGGAAGGAAGGAAGGAAGGAAGGAAGGAAGGAAGGATGGATGGATGGATTAGGGCCAACCTAACAAAAACCTAACTATAAAAGACAGACTAGAAATAAAAATTAAAATAAGCAAGAAAATGGCTAGAAAATACCTATCTGATCTTGATGAACATAAATCACCAGGACCTGGTGGATTACATCCCAGAGATATGAAGCTGTTGGCAGATGTTATCTCAGACCCATTGTGCCATATCTTTCAAAAATCCTGGAACACTAGGGAATTACCTGAAGATTAAAAAAGAGCTAATGTGGTTCCCATCTTCAAAAAAGGAAAGAAAACACATCCAGAAAACTACAGACCAATCAGTCTAACATCAATACCTGGGAAGATACTGGAAAATTTAATAAAAAAACAGATCTGTGAACATCTAAAAATAAATAAAGTTATAAATAAAACCCAGCATGGGTTTGTTAAAAACTGATCATGCCAAACCAATTTTATTTCATTGTTTGACAATGAAATTGACAAAGTGACTAAATTAATAGACCAAAATGCTGTGGACATAGTATACTTAGACTTCAGCAAGGCATTTAACAAAGTAGACTACAACCTACTTCTTGGTAAGCTAGAAAAAATGTGGAATAGACAACATCACCACCAGATGAATTTGTAATTGGCTGACAAACCGTACTCAATGAGTTGTCCTTAATGGTACTATATCTACATGGAAGGAAGGAAGCAGTGGAGTACCACAAAGTTCTGTCTTAGGCACAGCACTCTTCAATATCTTCATAATGACTTACATGAGGGAATAGAAGGGGAACTCATCAAATTTGCAGATGACACTAAGCTGGTAGGAATAGGCAACGCCCCAGAAGACAAGTTCAGTATCCAAAAAGAACTTGACAGACTGAACAATGGGCCCTAGCCAACAACATGAAATTTAATGTGGAAAAAAGCAAGATTTTATACTTAGGAAGGAAAAACCAAAGGTACAAGTACAGATTAGGTGAAACCAGGCTCAAAACAGTAACTGTGAGAGAGACCTTGGAGTCCTAGTGGACGACCACTTAAATATGAGCCAGAAGTGTGTGGCAGCAGCCAAAAAAGCTAATACAATCCTTGATTGTATAAACAGAGGCATAGAATCAAAATCACGTGAAGTATTAGTACCACTTTATAAAACCTTAGTAAGGCTACACCTGGAATATTGCATTCAGTTTTGGTCACCACATTACAAAAAAGATGTTGAGAATTTGGAAAAAGTGCAAAGAAAAGAGCAACGAAGATGATTAAAGGCCTGGAGACTAAAACATATGAAGAACAGTGGCAGGATTTGGGTTGGGCTAATCTAGAGAAAAGAAGGACTAGGGGGGACATGATAGCAATATTCCGGTATTTGAGTGGTTGCCACAAAGAGAAGGGGGTCAACTTATTTTCCAAAGCACCAGAGGGCAGGACAAAAAACAATGGAGGGAAATTAATCAAGGAGAGAAGCAACTGGAATTAAGGAGAAACTTCCTAACAGTAAGGACAATTAACCAATGGAACAGCTTGCTGTCAGAAGTTGTGGGTGCTTCATCACTGGAGATTTTTAAGAAGAGACTGGACAGTCACTTGTCTGAAATGGTGTAGGGTCTCCTGTTTGAACAGGGGATTCAACTAGAAGATCTCCAAGGTCCCTTCCAGTTCTATTCTGATGAAGGAAGGAAGGAAGGAAGGAAGGAAGGAAGGAAGGAAGGAAGGAAGGAAGGAAGGAAGGAAGGAAGGAAGGAAGGAAGGAAGGAAGGAAGGAAGGAAGGAAGGAAGGAAGGACTTTCTGTTACCAGAAAGGAACAGTTTTATAAGCAGATGCTAATGATGAGTAAAATAAATTGCACTGAAGTTTTAGAAAAATGAAATGCATTTTGGCACTCAAAATCCTTCAAATCATGCAGGATCTGAGAACCATGTAAGGTTGTATTATATCTTTCAATTGTAATATATTCTTAGGAAAAATTATTTATACTGTGGACAATTTATTGTTGAGATTGTAAGCCATTGAGTGGTAAATTTTAAAAAAGAATACATTAATAAATTATGGGGAAATTGCTTATGATGACCCTATATGCAAACATATTCATATTCAGAAAAATGTTTATAAAATGCAAATTCATTTTCATGCAGATTTCTTTTTTAAAAAAATCGCAAATTAAAGAGAGTGGCATAGAACACATTTAAAGTTGGAAAAATGAGCATCTGAATAAAATGAATTTGATGGATTCATCCAACCTTAGAAATAACAAGTAGGAATTCAGAGAGAATATATGTAAGGAAGAGAGTTATATAAGCAATTGACTTAATGACATTTTGAAAACAAAATCCATACTGGAAAATAAGGAGAGGAAGGCAAGTGAGTAAAACTAAGCACAGTTTTTAAAAACTGTTTATGTGTGCTAATTGTCAATACTGATGAGTTTCTAGATTTTCAACAGATGGTGATAAAAATAAAAATATGTGTATGTGTAAATCTAAATTTTAATGAATGCATGCCTCTATCTGTTCAAATTCGCATAATTTTGTCTCAGTCATTTATAAGTTAGTCAAAGCTCTTTTAATTAACTAAGATAGCATTTTATTTATTTGCAATGTATAGAGAACAGCTAAAATCTAATGTATAGAGCAGAACAGGACAGAATTATAGAATTGGAAGGGACCTTGGAGGTCTTCTAGTCCAACCCCCTGCTCAGGCAGGAAACCCTATATCATTTCAGACAAATGGTTGTTCGATCTCTTCTTAAAACTTCTAGTGTTGGAGCATATACAACTTCTGGAGGCAGATTGTTCCACTGATTAATTATTCCAATTAAAGGGATACAGATTTTAAAGGCATAGAGTATATACACAGATATGTATTGCTGTGTGTTCCTAGTTATATTTTTCAACTTTCTGTTTGCCACCAATACTGGAATGCCACTTAGAAGCCTTGAAATCTAAGGTTGCCAACCTCAGTGTCAAGTATTATTAATGTTGAAGAAGAAGGGAATTACTCAATTGATGCTCAAGGACAGACAGGGAGAACAAGGTCAGGGTGATTTTACAGAGTAAGAGAGAAGTAAGTGAAACTTACAAAACCCAAATAGTTAATATAAAAGGGTTATCATTCTTAATGCCCATGTCATCAATCTCTCCAAGTGCATACCATGGCGATTTCCAAGCAACCTCCAGAGACTTGCTTATGTCTTGTCTACCAAGTGAAAGGAAAATGTCTCAAGGGCTTCATTATCACTTCTACAGATAGAAAAAAAAGTTATTTCAACTGTATCTGTTTTTTGAATGAACTCCTTGACAGATTTGGGGGGAATTTTCAACCAAAAGTCTTTAACCCCTAAAAAAAATATTAATGAATATGTCTGGTTATTTCTCTTTTTCCCAAATCTATTCTCTCTTCCTTTAAAGTGGTATACCACTGATCAAATGTTTAAAGCAATATTTTCCAATGATGTCTACCAGATGTTTTGGACTAGAACTGCCATTATCTTCAGGCATTATAGTAAATGAATTTAATTCAAAGGTATACATTTCTTTAAAAGTTCAGTGCCTGAAAATAAAGCCATCCCATCTCGCAACTCTGATTTCCTTCTCCTTGTTAAGTTACAATTATAGATTAATCTTATTCATATCTGCTCAGAAGTAAACCCCACTGAGTTCAATGAAACTTTCTCTGAATTGAGCATGTATTGGTCTAAACACTGAAACTCTATTTCATTACTACTAAGTCAGAGAGATTAGATGTTCCTCCTAATGAAATAATCAGTATCAAAATAATATATTTAGCTGATTTGTTCAACACTGTCAATAGATCCTTGAACTTATCTCTTTCTCTGTGTCTCTGTCTCTCTCCATCTGTCCATCTTTCCATCTTCCCATCCATCATCTCTCTCTGTCTCTCTCTGTCTCTCTCTCTCTNACTACTAAGTCAGAGAGATTAGATGTTCCTCCTAATGAAATAATCAGTATCAAAATAATATATTTAGCTGATTTGTTCAACACTGTCAATAGATCCTTGAACTTATCTCTTTCTCTGTGTCTCTGTCTCTCTCCATCTGTCCATCTTTCCATCTTCCCATCCATCATCTCTCTCTGTCTCTCTCTGTCTCTCTCTCTCTCTGTCTCTCTGTGTCTCTTTGTCTCTCTGTCTCTGTCTCTTTGTCTCTGTCTCTGTCTCTCTGTCTCTCTGTCTCTCTCTCTCATATATTCCCTAATTATACCAAAAATGCGAATCCTGGGTAAATCCATATAATAGAAATAAAATAGTCCGAGCACCAGGATAATATTAAAATAAAAACTATTTAATACAAAAGCTAAAGCTAAGCTTTCATCAGCCAACACTGCCGACATCATCAGAGCATAATACAAGATTACTGGGAGTCCTTTTTATATTGCCTGACGGCTCTGCGCCCGGCTTCTCGATCTAGTCATCGGTCCATCCGTTTTCTCTACTTGGTTTGTTCTTAAAGGGCACGCGTCTCTTGCTGTGTTGGTATCTTCCGAGGTTACTATTTTCTTTTTCCTGGGCTCAATCACTTTCTTTCTGCTAGCATACGCCGGTTGCTTTCGCTCGCTTACACTTATCCCCTTTTTTGGTTCTATTCCGGGACCCATCTGATCTTCCTTGATGGGATTGTGCGCATGTGTGCTCAGGGACATTGGGTTTTTCAGTCCCCCTTCATCGTTTGCTAGTTCTTTTGCCCTTCTTACGCGCGTGCAGGGTCCCGTGGCATGGCTTTTTATTTTATCTATTAAACAGTTTTTGTTTTAATATTATCCTGGTGCTGGGACTATTTTACATGGGAAAAGACCCAAATACGCCAAGACCTGCATACCTGTACCCGTGAAAATCTACGAAAACATATATATATATATACTGTATATATATATATATCAATCTAATCATCCATCTGTTCATATCTAGCTAGCTAGCTATCTTTTTACATGTAGATAACTAATAATCTGGTTTAGATATAATATTGCATTGTAGATTAAATTGATTGAACCTGTTTCTTTTTCTTTATTCCTCCTAAATGTTCACAGTGAGAAAGAGAAGAAGAAACTGCTTTCATTTTAAACTGTTTATTATTATTTCATCCAAGTTGGACAGTATTGTTAGGTTTAATTGTGCTTTCCTATAACAAGCCAAAACAATCAATCATTCAGTTTTGCTCACACAAAAACTGATTGCAATCTGTTCTCATTCAGATGAATTAATTTCAAATGGGATTGGATACTTCCATTCTCCCTATGGCCATGCCAGAGGAAAAGACTGAAGGGGAGTCTTCATCTTAGTATTTTCTGTTTATACTGCAATGTCAGATAAGTGGTTTGTACAATTTATTCTTTTTGAAACATATTTATGAACATATTCTGATTGCCTTGGAATGGGTGGTTTTAGTATTGCAAAATCTTATTTCATGTTAAAAGGAATATATGAAAAAAGCTGAGGTGAATCCCCTTTTCTAACCTTCCCTTTGCTCCCTGCATTATGAGAGGCAGATTCCTCTGCTCCTTGTTTATTCTGAAACTCAAGGTGAGAAAGTGACTGGACCACCAGTCTCTGCATGGAGGAGGTGCAGCACTGCCTTTTCATGGGATTTGGTATAATCTCTATCCCTAACCTTTCTATGTGAACTATGACCGACTCATTTTTTTCCCCGATGCTGGGCCACTTTTGCTTATTGGGTCTTTAACATACAAATAATGTCATCTACAAAACTCAATTGCATAATGTTTTTTATAATTAAAGCAATGCCAGATCTGAAATGCAAAATGATGGTTGGAGTTGTGATGCCATTATATCTGTCTAAAGACTAAAGATAGAGACTAGAGATTAGAGGTGAGATTAGAGAAACTGAGATAAGAGAGATGAGAAAGAGATGTAGTGGTTAAATTGCTGACCAAGAAAATAAGAAAACTAAGAGTTCTAGGCTTGTAATCCAGTGACTTTGGGTTAGTCATTTTATGTCAGCCCAACCCACCTCACAGAGTTGTTGTTGTGTGGAAAATAGGAGGAGGAAGGAGTGTTAGGAATATACACCACCTTGATTTTTACATATAATAATAACAATAATAATAATAATAACAACAACAACAGCAGCAGCAGCAGCAGCAGCAGCAGTAGTAGTAGTAGTAGTAGTAGTAGTAGTAGTAGTAGTAGTAGTAGTAGTAAAGTTTATGATTACATTTATGATTGTAAGCTGCCCAGAGTTATCCTTGGGTAAAATGTGTAGTCAGTACATTTTACAAATAAATAAATATATTTAAAAGGCAGTTTGAAAATATCATCATCATCGTCATCGTCGTCGTCATTGTCATCATCATCATCTTGCTTACCATGAGAGCCGCATCTACCCAAATCTCTAAAATTTGCGCTCCCTTCTGATGAATGCAGTATCAGGATTTTCTATGCTAAACAATCAAATTAGAGAGGGATTCTTATCAGGAAATGATTTGTTTTACATGCTCCCACATCATCTTGGCACTTTCATACTTATAATAATAATAATAATGATAAAGTTGGAAGGGACCTCGGAGGTCATCTAGTCCAACCTCCTGCTCAGGCAGGAAACCCTATACCATTTCGGACAAATGGCTGTCCAGTTTCTTCTTAAAAACTTCCAGTGTTGGCGCATTCACCGCTTCTGGAGGCAGGTTGTTCCACTGGTTAATTGTTCTAACTGTCAGGAAGTTTNNNNTTTTCCATAACACTATTTTTCCACTTTCTCGACATGGAAAATAGTCTCTATAGGCTTGCATTGGCATAATTTTGTTATTGCCTTGACACAGTAATATGGTCTCTACAGACTTAAAAAGAAAATTTTGTCACTGCCTTAATATCATAATGTCCTTTAAAGAAACATCATCACTTACCCACTATAAGCAACATGGCCTTATTGTTTATCTTCCTGGGTAAGAGAAAACAGTGATTTTTTTTCTAGTGAGGTAAAAGAGGAATGTGAGTTAACATTAAGAATTAGATATCTATGAACATTCCTACTTTTTAAAACATTTGAAATATATCCTTGTGCTCAGAAGCATTGATGCTATTTTCCACAGAAAGCAAGATACTCAATATCCTTAAAAATGAAGTTATTTATGAAGTACTGTTCACATATATGCTATTTGGAAAACAATTCTATTGCTCCTTCAATTATGCATTCAAGCTATTCCCATGGTTTGTACCACACACTCATTTTGGCTTTCCTGACTTCAGAAATCATAGCACTTTGCATTAGGAGCCCTGGTGGCACAGTGGTAAGAATGTATATTGCAGGCTGACTCTGCCCATTGCCAGGAGTTCGATTCAGACTGGCTCAAGGTTGACTCAGCCTTCCATTCTTCCAAGGTTGGTAGAATAAGAACCGAGATTGTTGGGGCAATATGCTATATGGTATATACACTAAATCTAAGTGCTATTGCTATAGTACTCCACCCTCATTGCGTCATCAGATAACCGCCCAGCCTCCCTCTTCAGGGTGACCCGCTCCCTTCTCCAATTGGGGGGGGAGGGATCACCTGGCGGGGAAGGCTGAGGAGTTTGTACAGTATCTGCATGACAAAGTCGCTCGGATCTGAGAGGGTTTGGACTCCGACTGGGTGGCCCCGGGGGAGGTGACAGGAGCAGGTCTTGAGACTGTTATTTGGGAGGAGTTTGACTCTGTGACTCCTGACGACGTGGACAGTGTCCTGGGGAGACTGAATGCAACCACATGTTTGCTGGATCCGTGCCCCTCCTGGCTGNGGCACTGAGGAAATCATGAAGGATGCATCTCCAATGGAAGGACAGTTCCAGAAACTGTTCCAGTTTCTTTCTACTCTTAGAAACTTCAGAATTGTTAACTAGATCTCATTTGTCAAAGGGAGCTATTTCAGTAGTGGCATGATTCTGTACGGCAGTAATGACTGAGATCATGCATTGCACTGGAAGATAAAAAATATTGTTTGGTTTTACATTCTTGTAATACATGTACTGCTCCACTGTGGTTTGTAAAATATGATTTATGCCTTAATGTGATAGATGCACAAGGTGGATGGTGGTTTATTCAAGAAACTGTACTTAGACAAAACATTGCTAGGTGTCATATGTGAATGCAGCTAGCAATTGTGTATTACTTTTCATGATTGATATAATAGGAGTTCTTAGTATTGTGTTTGCTGCTAGTACAAGAAAACTCTCAACTACAACTATTTTCTGTTTCAATGAAGAAAAATACATAACTGACACAGTCTGTGACTAATTAGGCACACTCTGCATCTTTCCTAAAATATATATAACAAGCTTGATCAATTATCAATTTCTAAGAATATAATTTTGAAAATATTCACATATTTTGAATGAGGGAATAGTTGTAAAAGCCTGACACTGTGGTGTTTTAGAACTTCACCTAAACTTAGACAGCAGTGCTTAATGAATAAAGTTAATAAAGCATCAGTTGCTTAGAAGGCTTCTAACAAATCTTAACTCAAGTATTCTTTGCCCCTTAGGTAAAAAGCAATTTTTTTACCTACCAAATTGTTGAGTTCAGCAACTGCATTCCGATATCTACATATACAGGATATGTTCCTTTTGAAAATCCTGTTTCTGAATACACATAAAGAGGATCAAGGATCAAATTGCATATCAAGAACAAAATCTGAAGTATTATTGCAATTTCAGATGTGTTTAAGTAGATTATTAAATAGTCACCAGTTTGTTAAAAGTTATCAAAGATAAAATACTAATTACATAGTTTGCACTGTATATCTCTGCAGAAGAAAATATAAAACTTCAGTTTATACAAGTTCGTGATTTGACCCTATTTGCTCAGTTGTCATTTTCATTGTCTTTCACTATTATCTAGAAGCCAGAAATGGATGACATGACAAGGTTTTGGCATCATAATTTAACTTTGCAATGTGTTCTCCATCATTTTCCATAACACTATTTTTCCACTTTCTCGACATGGAAAATAGTCTCTATAGGCTTGCATTGGCATAATTTTGTTATTGCCTTGACACAGTAATATGGTCTCTACAGACTTAAAAAGAAAATTTTGTCACTGCCTTAATATCATAATGTCCTTTAAAGAAACATCATCACTTACCCACTATAAGCAACATGGCCTTAT